>NW_027277073.1:0-32045 GCF_030028105.1 Mobula birostris
ACTGTACCAGAGACTGACAGGTACAGAATGAACCCCACAGTCTCGCACTGTACCAGAGACTGACTGGTAGAGAATGAACCCCACACTCTCACACTGTACCAGAGACTAACAGGTAGATAATGAACCCCACACTCTCACACTGTACCAGAGACTGACAGGTACAGAATGAACCCCACACTCTCGCACTGTACCAGAGACTGACAGGGACAGAATGAACCCCACACTCTCACACTGTAACAGAGACTGACAAGTACAGAATGAACCCGACACTCTCACACTGTACCAGAGAGTGACAGGCACAGAATGAACCCCACACTCTCACACTGTACCAGAGACTGACAGGTACAGAATGAACCCCACACTCTCTCACTGTACCAGAGACATACAGGGACAGAATGAACCCCACACTCTCGCACTGTACCAGAGACTGACGGGCACAGAATGAACCCCACACTCTCGCACTGTACCAGAGACTGACAGTAACAGAATGAACCCCACACTCTCGCACTGTACCAGAGACAGACAGGGACAGAATGAACCCCACACTCTCAAACTGTACCAGAGACTGACGGGTCCAGAATGAACCCGACACACTCACACTGTACCAGAGACTAACAGGGACAGAATGAATCGAACACTCTCGCACTGTACCAGAGACTGACAGGTAGAGAATGAACCCCACACTCTCA
Source organism: Mobula birostris (assembly GCF_030028105.1). Taxonomy (NCBI): domain Eukaryota; kingdom Metazoa; phylum Chordata; class Chondrichthyes; order Myliobatiformes; family Myliobatidae; genus Mobula; species Mobula birostris. The sequence goes on from NW_027277073.1 coordinate 690, forward strand.
CACTGTACCAGAGACTGACCGGTAGAGAATGAACCCCACACTCTCACACTGTACCAGAGACTGACATGTAGAGAATGAACCCCACACTCTCACACTGTACCGGTGACTGACAGGCACAGAATGAACCCCACACTCTCACACTGTACCAGAGACTGACAGGTACAGAATGAACACCACACTCTCGCACTGCACCAGAGACTGACAGGGACAGAATGAACCCCACACTCTCACACTGCCCAGAGACTGACTGGTCCAGAATAAACCCCAGACTCTCACACTGTACCAGAGACTGACAGGGACAGAATGAACCCCACACTCTCACACTGTACCAGAGACTGACAGGTACAGATTAACCTCCACACTCACACACTGTACCAGAGACTGACAGGTACAGAATGAACCCCACAGTCTCGCAATGTACCAGAGACTGACAGGGACCGAATGAACCCCACACTCTCACACTGTACCAGAAACTGACAGGGACAGAATGAACCCCACACTCTCGCACTGTACCAGAGACTGACTGGTAGAGAATGAACCCCTTACTCTCTCACTGTACCAGAGACTGACAGGTACAGAATGAACCCCACACTCTCACATTGTACCAGAGACTGACAGGTAGAGAATGAACCCCAACCTCTCACACTGTACCAGAGACTGACAGGCACAGAATGAACCCCCACACTCTCACACTGTACCAGAGACTGACAGGTACAGAATGAACCCCACACTCTCGCACTGTACCAGAGACTGACAGGGACAGAATGAACCCCACACTCTCGCACTGTACCAGAGACTGACGGGCACAGAATGAACCCCACACTCTTGCACTGTACCAGAGACTGACAGGGACAGAGTGAACCGCACACGCTCGCACTGTACCAGAGACTGACAGGGAGAGAATGAACCCCACACTCTCTCACTGTACCAGAGACTGACAGGTACAGAATGAACCCCACAGTCTCGCACTGTACCAGAGACTGACTGGTAGAGAATGAACCCCACACTCTCACACTGTACCAGAGACTAACAGGTAGATAATGAACCCCACACTCTCACACTGTACCAGAGACTGACAGGTACAGAATGAACCCCACACTCTCGCACTGTACCAGAGACTGACAGGGACAGAATGAACCCCACACTCTCACACTGTAACAGAGACTGACAAGTACAGAATGAACCCGACACTCTCACACTGTACCAGAGAGTGACAGGCACAGAATGAACCCCACACTCTCACACTGTACCAGAGACTGACAGGTACAGAATGAATCCCACACTCTCTCACTGTACCAGAGACATACAGGGACAGAATGAACCCCACACTCTCGCACTGTACCAGAGACTGACGGGCACAGAATGAACCCCACACTCTCGCACTGTACCAGAGACTGACAGGTACATAATGAACCCCACACTCTCAAACTGTACTAGAGACTGACGGGTCCAGAATGAACCCGACACACTCACACTGTACCAGAGACTAACAGCGACAAAATGAATCGAACACTCTCGCACTGTACCAGAGACTGACAGGTAGAGAATGAACCCCACACTCTCACACTGTACCAGAGATTGACATGTAGAGAATGAACCCCACACTCTCACACTGTACCGGTGACTGACAGGCACAGAATGAACCCCACACTCTCACACTGTACCAGAGACTGACAGGTACAGAATGAACACCACACTCTCGCACTGCACCAGAGACTGACAGGGACAGAATGAACCCCACACTCTCACACTGCCCAGAGACTGACTGGTCCAGAATGAACCCCAGACTCTCACACTGTACCAGAGACTGACAGGGACAGAATGAACCCCACACTCTCACACTGTACCAGAGACTGACAGGTACAGATTAACCCCCACACTCACACACTGTACCAGAGACTTACAGGTACAGAATGAACCCCACAGTCTCGCAATGTACCAGAGACTGACAGGGACCGAATGAACCCCACACTCTCACACTGTACCAGAAACTGACAGGGACAGAATGAACCCCACACTCTCGCACTGTACCAGAGACTGACTGGTAGAGAATGAACCCCTTACTCTCTCACTGTACCAGAGACTGACAGGTACAGAATGAACCCCACACTCTCACATTGTACCAGAGACTGACAGGTAGAGAATGAACCCCAACCTCTGACACTGTACCAGAGACTGACAGGCACAGACTGAACCCCACACTCTCACACTGTACCAGAGACTGACAGGTACAGAATGAACCCCAGACTCTCGCACTGTACCAGAGACTGACAGGGACAGAATGAACCCCACACTCTCGCACTGTACCAGAGACTGACGGGCACAGAATGAACCCCACACTCTTGCACTGTACCAGAGACTGACAGGGACAGAGTGAACCGCACACTCTCTCACTGTACCAGAGACTGACAGGTACAGAATGAACCCCAGAGTCTCGCACTGTACCAGAGACTGACTGGTAGACAATGAACCCCACACTCTCACACTGTACCAGAGACTAACAGGTAGATAATGAACCCCACACTCTCACACTGTACCAGAGACTGACAGGTACTGAATGAACCCCACACTCTCGCACTGTACCAGAGACTGACAGGGACAGAATGAACCCCACACTCTCACACTGTAACAGAGACTGACAAGTACAGAATGAACCCGACACTCTCACACTGTACCAGAGAGTGACAGGCACAGAATGAACCCCACACTCTCACACTGTACCAGAGACTGACAGGTACAGAATGAACCCCACACTCTCTCACTGTACCAGAGACATACAGGGACAGAATGAACCCCACACTCTCGCACTGTACCAGAGACTGACGGGCACAGAATGAACCCCACACTCTCGCACTGTACCAGAGACTGACAGTAACAGAATGAACCCCACACTCTCGCACTGTACCAGAGACAGACAGGGACAGAATGAACCCCACACTCTCTCACTGTACCAGAGACTGACAGGTAGAGAATGAACCCCACACTCTCGCACTGTACCAGAGACTGACTGGTAGAGAATGAACCCCACACTCTCACACTGTACCAGAGAATGACGGGCACAGAATGAACCCCACACTCTCACACTGTACCAGAGACTGACTGGTACAGAATAAACCCCACACTCTCACACTGTACCAGAGACTGACAGGTAGAGAATGAACCCCACACTCTCACACTGTACCAGAGAATGACGGGCACAGAATGAACCCCACACTCTCACACTGTACCAGAGACTGACTGGTACAGAATAAACCCCACACTCTCACACTGTACCAGAGACTGACAGGTAGAGAATGAACCCCACACTCTCATACTGTACCAGAGACTGACAGGTACAGAATGAACACCACACTCTCGCACTGTACCAGAGACTGACAGGGACAGGATGAACCCCACACTCTCACATTGTACCAGAGACTGCGGGCACAGAATGAACCCCAACTCTCACACTGTACTAGAGACTGACGGGTCCAGAATGAACCCCAGACTCTCATACTGTACCAGAGACTGACAGGGACAGAATGAACCCCACACTCTCACACTGTACCAGAGACTGACAGGTACAGATTAACCCCCACACTCTCACACTGTACCAGAGACTGACAGGTACAGAATGAACCCCATACTCTCGCACTGTACCAGAGACTGACGGGCACAGAATGAACCCCACACTCTCGCACTGTACCAGAGACTGACAGGTACAGAATGAACCCCACACTCTCTCACTGTACCAGAGACATACAGGGACAGAATGAACCCCACACTCTCGCACTGTACCAGAGACTGACGGGCACAGAATGAACCCCACACTCTCGCACTGTACCAGAGACTGACAGTAACAGAATGAACCCCACACTCTCGCACTGTACCAGAGACAGACAGGGACAGAATGAACCCCACACTCTCTCACTGTACCAGAGACTGACAGGTAGAGAATGAACCCCACACTCTCGCACTGTACCAGAGACTGTCTGGTAGAGAATGAACCCCAGACTCTCACACTGTACCAGAGACTGACAGGTAGAGAATGAACCCCACACTCTCACACTGTACCAGAGAATGACGGGCACAGAATGAACCCCACACTCTCACACTGTACCAGAGACTGACTGGTACAGAATAAACCCCACACTCTCACACTGTACCAGAGACTGACAGGTAGAGAATGAACCCCACACACTCATACTGTACCAGAGACTGACAGGTACAGAATGAACACCACACTCTCGCACTGTACCAGAGACTGACTGGGACAGGATGAACCCCACACTCTCACATTGCACCAGAGACTGCGGGCACAGAATGAACCCCAACTCTCACACTGTACTAGAGACTGACGGGTCCAGAATGAACCCCAGACTCTCACACTGTACCAGAGACTGACAGGGACAGAATGAACCCCACACTCTCACACTGTACCAGAGACTGACAGGTACAGATTAACCCCCACACTCTCACACTGTACCAGAGACTGACAGGTACAGAATGAACCCCATACTCTCGCACTGTACCAGAGACTGACGGGCACAGAATGAACCCCACACTCTCGCACTGTACCAGAGACTGACAGTAACAGAATGAACCCCACACTCTCGCACTGTACCAGAGACAGACAGGGACGGAATGAACCCCACACTCTCTCACTGTACCAGAGACTGACAGGTAGAGAATGAACCCCACACTCTCGCACTGTACCAGAGACTGACTGGTAGAGAATGAACCCCAAACTCTCACACTGTACCAGAGACTGACAGGTAGAGAATGAACCCCACACTCTCACACTGTACCAGAGAATGACGGGCACAGAATGAACCCCACACTCTCACACTGTACCAGAGACTGACAGGGACAGAATGAACCCCACACTCTCACACTGTACCAGAGACTGACTGGTACAGAATAAACCCCACACTCTCACACTGTACCAGAGACTGACAGGTAGAGAATGAACCCCACACTCTCATACTGTACCAGAGACTGACAGGTACAGAATGAACACCACACTCTCGCACTGTACCAGAGACTGACAGGGACAGGATGAACCCCACACTCTCACATTGTACCAGACACTGCGGGCACAGAGTGAACCCCAACTCTCACACTGTACTAGAGACTGACGGGTCCAGAATGAACCCCAGACTCTCACACTGTACCAGAGACTGACAGGGACAGAATGAACCCCACACTCTCACACTGTACCAGAGACTGACAGGTACAGATTAACCCCCACACTCTCGCACTGTACCAGAGACTGACAGGGACCGAATGAACCCCACACTCTCACACTGTACAAGAGAATGACAGGGACAGAATGAACCCCACACTCTCACACTGTACTAGAGACTGACAGGTACAGAATGAACCCCACACTCTCGCACTGTACCAGAGACTGACGGGCACAGAATGAACCGCACACTCTCGCACTGTACCAGAGACTGACAGTAACAGAATGAACCCCACACTCTCGCACTGTACCAGAGACAGACAGGGACAGAATGAACCCCACACTCTCTCACTGTACCAGAGACTGACAGGTAGAGAATGAACCCTACACTCTCGCACTGTACCAGAGACTGACTGGTAGAGAATGAACCCCAGACTCTCACACTGTACCAGAGACTGACAGGTAGAGAATGAACCCCACACTCTCACACTGTACCAGAGAATGACGGGCACAGAATGAACCCCACACTCTCACACTGTACCAGAGACTGACAGGGACAGAATGAACCCCACACTCTCACACTGTACCAGAGACTGACAGGGACAGAATGAACCCCACACTCTCACACTGTACCAGAGACTGACAGGTACAGATTAACCCCCACACTCTCACACTGTACCAGAGACTGACAGGTACAGAATGAACCCCACACTCTCGCACGGTACCAGAGACTGACAGGGACCGAATGAACCCCACACTCTCACACTGTACAAGAGAATGACAGGGACAGAATGAACCCCACACTCTCACACTGTACTTGAGACTGACAGGTACAGAATGAACCCCACACTCTCGCACTGTACCAGAGACTGACTGGTAGAGAATGAACCCCACACTCTCACACTGTACCAGAGACTTACAGGGACAGAATGAACCCCACACTCTCACACTGTACCAGAGATTGACAGGGACAGAATGATCCCCACCCTCTCACACCGTACCAGAGACTGACAGGTACAGAATAAACCCCAGACTCTCGCACTGTACCAGAGACTGACGGGCACAGAATGAACCCCACACTCTCGCACTGTACCAGAGACTGACAGTAACAGAATGAACCCCACACTCTCGCACTGTACCAGAGACAGACAGGGACAGAATGAACCCCACACTCTCTCACTGTACCAGAGACTGACAGGTAGAGAATGAACCCCACACTCTCGCACTGTACCAGAGACTGACTGGTAGAGAATGAACCCCAGACTCTCACACTGTACCAGAGACTGACAGGTAGAGAATGAACCCCACACTCTCACACTGTTCCAGAGAATGACGGGCACAGAATGAACCCCACACTCTCACACTGTACCAGAGACTGACAGGGACAGAATGAACCCCACACTCTCACACTGTACCAGAGACTGACTGGTACAGAATAAACCCCACACTCTCACACTGTACCAGAGACTGACAGGTAGAGAATGAACCCCACACTCTCATACTGTACCAGAGACTGACAGGTACAGAATGAACACCACACTCTCGCACTGTACCAGAGACTGACAGGGACAGGATGAACCCCACACTCTCACATTGTACCAGAGACTGCGGGCACAGAATGAACCCCAACTCTCACACTGTACTAGAGACTGACGGGTCCAGAATGAACCCCAGACTCTCACACTGTACCAGAGACTGACAGGGACAGAATGAACCCCACACTCTTACATTGTACCAGAGACTGACAGGTACAGATTAACCCCCACACTCTCACACTGTACCAGAGACTGACAGGTACAGAATGAACCCCACACTCTCGCACTGTACCAGAGACTGACAGGGACCGAATGAACCCCACACTCTCACACTGTACAAGAGAATGACAGGGACAGAATGAACCCCACACTCTCACACTGTACTAGAGACTGACAGGTACAGAATGAACCCCACACTCTCGCACTGTACCAGAGACTGACTGGTAGAGAATGAACCCCACACTCTCACACTGTACCAGAGACTTACAGGGACAGAATGAACCCCACACTCTCACACTGTACCAGAGACTGACAGGGACAGAATGATCCCCACCCTCTCACACCGTACCAGAGACTGACAGGTACAGAATTAACCCCAGACTCTCACACTGTACCAGAGACTGACAGGTAGAGAATGAACCCCACACTCTCATACTGTACCAGAGACTGACAGGTACAGAATGAACCCCACACTCTCGCACTGTACCAGAGACTGACAGGGACAGAATGAACCCCACACTCTCACACTGTACCAGAGACTGACAGGTACAGAATGAACCCCACACTCTCACACTGTACCAGAGACTGACAGGTACAGAATGAACCCCACACTCTCACACTGTACCAGAGACTGACAGGTACAGATTAACCCCCACACTCTCACACTGTACCAGAGACTGACAGGTACAGAATGAACCCCACACTCTCGCACTGTACCAGAGACTGACAGGGACCGAATGAACCCCACACTCTCACACTGTACAAGAGAATGACAGGGACAGAATGAACCCCACACTCTCACACTGTACTAGAGACTGACAGGTACAGAATGAACCCCACACTCTCGCACTGTACCAGAGACTGACTGGTAGAGAATGAACCCCACACTCTCACACTGTACCAGAGACTTACAGGGACAGAATGAACCCCACACTCTCACACTGTACCAGAGACTGACAGGGACAGAATGATCCCCACCCTCTCACACCGTACCAGAGACTGACAGGTACAGAATTAACCCCAGACTCTCACACTGTACCAGAGACTGACAGGTAGAGAATGAACCCCACACTCTCATACTGTACCAGAGACTGACAGGTACAGAATGAACCCCACACTCTCGCACTGTACCAGAGACTGACAGGGACAGAATGAACCCCACACTCTCACACTGTACCAGAGACTGACAGGTACAGAATGAACCCCACACTCTCACACTGTACCAGAGACTGACAGGTACAGAATGAACCCCACACCCTCACACTGTACCAGAAACTGACAGAGACAGAATGAACTCCACACTCTCACACTGTACCTGAGACTGACAGGTACGGAATGAACCCCACACTCTCACACTGTACCAGAGACTGACAGGTAGAGAATGAACCCCACACTCTCATACTGTACCAGAGACTGACAGGTACAGAATGAACCCCACACTCTCTCACTGTACCAGAGACTGACAGGTAGAGAATGAACCCTACACTCTCGCACTGTACCAGAGACTGACTGGTAGAGAATGAACCCCAGACTCTCACACTGTACCAGAGACTGACAGGTAGAGAATGAACCCCACACTCTCACACTGTACCAGAGAATGACGGGCACAGAATGAACCCCACACTCTCACACTGTACCAGAGACTGACAGGGACAGAATGAACCCCACACTCTCACACTGTACCAGAGACTGACAGGGACAGAATGAACCCCACACTCTCACACTGTACCAGAGACTGACAGGTACAGATTAACCCCCACACTCTCACACTGTACCAGAGACTGACAGGTACAGAATGAACCCCACACTCTCGCACGGTACCAGAGACTGACAGGGACCGAATGAACCCCACACTCTCACACTGTACAAGAGAATGACAGGGACAGAATGAACCCCACACTCTCACACTGTACTTGAGACTGACAGGTACAGAATGAACCCCACACTCTCGAACTGTACCAGATACTGACTGGTAGAGAATGAACCCCACACTCTCACACTGTACCAGAGACTTACAGGGACAGAATGAACCCCACACTCTCACACTGTACCAGAGATTGACAGGGACAGAATGATCGCCACCCTCTCACACCGTACCAGAGACTGACAGGTACAGAATAAACCCCAGACTCTCGCACTGTACCAGAGACTGACGGGCACAGAATGAACCCCACACTCTCGCACTGTACCAGAGACTGACAGTAACAGAATGAACCCCACACTCTCGCACTGTACCAGAGACAGACAGGGACAGAATGAACCCCACACTCTCTCACTGTACCAGAGACTGACAGTTAGAGAATGAACCCCACACTCTCGCACTGTACCAGAGACTGACTGGTAGAGAATGAACCCCAGACTCTCACACTGTACCAGAGACTGACAGGTAGAGAATGAACCCCACACTCTCACACTGTTCCAGAGAATGACGGGCACAGAATGAACCCCACACTCTCACACTGTACCAGAGACTGACAGGGACAGAATGAACCCCACACTCTCACACTGTACCAGAGACTGACTGGTACAGAATGAACACCACACTCTCGCACTGTACCAGAGACTGACAGGGACAGGATGAACCCCACACTCTCAAATTGTACCAGAGACTGCGGGCACAGAATGAACCCCAACTCTCACACTGTACTAGAGACTGACGGGTCCAGAATGAACCCCAGACTCTCACACTGTACCAGAGACTGACAGGGACAGAATGAACCCCACACTCTCACACTGTACCAGAGACTGACAGGTACAGATTAACCCCCACACTCTCACACTGTACCAGAGACTGACAGGTACAGAATGAACCCCACACTCTCGCACTGTACCAGAGACTGACAGGGACCCGAATGAACCCCACACTCTCACACTGTACAAGAGAATGACAGGGACAGAATGAACCCCACACTCTCACACTGTACTAGAGACTGACAGGTACAGAATGAACCCCACACTCTCGCACTGTACCAGAGACTGACTGTAGAGAATGAACCCCACACTCTCACACTGTACCAGAGACTTACAGGGACAGAATGAACCCCACACTCTCACACTGTACCAGAGACTGACAGGGACAGAATGATCCCCACCCTCTCACACCGTACCAGAGACTGACAGGTACAGAATTAACCCCAGACTCTCACACTGTACCAGAGACTGACAGGTAGAGAATGAACCCCACACTCTCATACTGTACCAGAGACTGACAGGTACAGAATGAACCCCACACTCTCGCACTGTACCAGAGACTGACAGGGACAGAATGAACCCCACACTCTCACACTGTACCAGAGACTGACAGGTACAGAATGAACCCCACACTCTCACACTGTACCAGAGACTGACAGGTACAGAATGAACCCCACACTCTCACACTGTACCAGAGACTGACAGGTACAGATTAACCCCCACACTCTCACACTGTACCAGAGACTGACAGGTACAGAATGAACCCCACACTCTCGCACTGTACCAGAGACTGACAGGGACCGAATGAACCCCACACTCTCACACTGTACAAGAGAATGACAGGGACAGAATGAACCCCACACTCTCACACTGTACTAGAGACTGACAGGTACAGAATGAACCCCACACTCTCGCACTGTACCAGAGACTGACTGGTAGAGAATGAACCCCAACACTCTCACACTGTACCAGAGACTTACAGGGACAGAATGAACCCCACACTCTCACACTGTACCAGAGACTGACAGGGACAGAATGATCCCCACCCTCTCACACCGTACCAGAGACTGACAGGTACAGAATTAACCCCAGACTCTCACACTGTACCAGAGACTGACAGGTAGAGAATGAACCCCACACTCTCATACTGTACCAGAGACTGACAGGTACAGAATGAACCCCACACTCTCGCACTGTACCAGAGACTGACAGGGACAGAATGAACCCCACACTCTCACACTGTACCAGAGACTGACAGGTACAGAATGAACCCCACACTCTCACACTGTACCAGAGACTGACAGGTACAGAATGAACCCCACACTCTCACACTGTACCAGAAACTGACAGAGACAGAATGAACTCCACACTCTCACACTGTACCTGAGACTGACAGGTACAGAATGAACCCCACACTCTCACACTGTACCAGAGACTGACAGGTAGAGAATGAACCCCACACTCTCATACTGTACCAGAGACTGACAGGTACAGAATGAACCCCACACTCTCACACTGTACCAGAGACTGACTGGTACAGAATAAACCCCACACTCTCACACTGTACCAGAGACTGACAGGTAGAGAATGAACCCCACACTCTCATACTGTACCAGAGACTGACAGGAAGAGAATGAACACCACACTCTCGCACTGTACCAGAGACTGACAGGGGACAGAATGAACCCCACACTCTCACACTGTACCAGAGACTGCGGGCACAGAATGAACCCCAACTCTCACACTGTACTAGAGACTGACAGGGACAGAATGAACTCCACACTCTCACACTGTACCAGAGACTGACAGGTACAGATTAACCCCCACACTCTCACACTGTACCAGAGACTGCGGGCACAGAATGAACCCCAACTCTCACACTGTACTAGAGACTGACGGGTCCAGAATGAACCCCAGACTCTCACACTGTACCAGAGACTGACAGGGACAGAATGAACCCCACACTCTCACACTGTACCAGAGACTGACAGGTACAGATTAACCCCCACACTCTCACACTGTACCAGAGACCTGACAGGTACAGAATGAACCCCACACTCTCGCACTGTACCAGAGACTGACAGGGACCGAATGAACCCCACACTCTCACACTGTACAAGAGAATGACAGGGACAGAATGAACCCCACACTCTCACACTGTACTAGAGACTGACAGGTACAGAATGAACCCCACACTCTCGCACTGTACCAGAGACTGACTGGTAGAGAATGAACCCCACACTCTCACACTGTACCAGAGACTTACAGGGACAGAATGAACCCCACACTCTCACACTGTACCAGAGACTGACAGGGACAGAATGATCCCCACCCTCTCCACACCGTACCAGAGACTGACAGGTACAGAATTAACCCCAGACTCTCACACTGTACCAGAGACTGACAGGTAGAGAATGAACCCCACACTCTCATACTGTACCAGAGACTGACAGGTACAGAATGAACCCCACACTCTCGCACTGTACCAGAGACTGACAGGGACAGAATGAACCCCACACTCTCACACTGTACCAGAGACTGACAGGTACAGAATGAACCCCACACTCTCACACTGTACCAGAGACTGACAGGTACAGAATGAACCCCACACTCTCACACTGTACCAGAGACTGACAGGTACAGATTAACCCCCACACTCTCACACTGTACCAGAGACTGACAGGTACAGAATGAACCCCACACTCTCGCACTGTACCAGAGACTGACAGGGACCGAATGAACCCCACACTCTCACACTGTACAAGAGAATGACAGGGACAGAATGAACCCCACACTCTCACACTGTACTAGAGACTGACAGGTACAGAATGAACCCCACACTCTCGCACTGTACCAGAGACTGACTGGTAGAGAATGAACCCCACACTCTCACACTGTACCAGAGACTTACAGGGACAGAATGAACCCCACACTCTCACACTGTACCAGAGACTGACAGGGACAGAATGATCCCCACCCTCTCACACCGTACCAGAGACTGACAGGTACAGAATTAACCCCAGACTCTCACACTGTACCAGAGACTGACAGGTAGAGAATGAACCCCACACTCTCATACTGTACCAGAGACTGACAGGTACAGAATGAACCCCACACTCTCGCACTGTACCAGAGACTGACAGGGACAGAATGAACCCCACACTCTCACACTGTACCAGAGACTGACAGGTACAGAATGAACCCCACACTCTCACACTGTACCAGAGACTGACAGGTACAGAATGAACCCCACACTCTCACACTGTACCAGAAAACTGACAGAGACAGAATGAACTCCACACTCTCACACTGTACCTGAGACTGACAGGTACAGAATGAACCCCACACTCTCACACTGTACCAGAGACTGACAGGTAGAGAATGAACCCCACACTCTCATACTGTACCAGAGACTGACAGGTACAGAATGAACCCCACACTCTCACACTGTACCAGAGACTGACTGGTACAGAATAAACCCCACACTCTCACACTGTACCAGAGACTGACAGGTAGAGAATGAACCCCACACTCTCATACTGTACCAGAGACTGACAGGAAGAGAATGAACACCACACTCTCGCACTGTACCAGAGACTGACAGGGACAGAATGAACCCCACACTCTCACACTGTACCAGAGACTGCGGGCACAGAATGAACCCCAACTCTCACACTGTACTAGAGACTGACAGGGACAGAATGAACTCCACACTCTCACACTGTACCAGAGACTGACAGGTACAGATTAACCCCCACACTCTCACACTGTACCAGAGACTGACAGGTACAGAATGAAACCCACACTCTCGCACTGTACCAGAGACTGACTGGTAGAGAATGAACCCCACACTCTCACACTGTACCAGAGACTTACAGGGACAGAATGAACCCCACACTCTCACACTGTACCAGAGACTGACAGGGACAGAATGATCCCCACCCTCTCACACCGTACCAGAGACTGACAGGTACAGAATAAACCCCACACTCTCACACTGTACCAGAGACTGACAGGTAGAGAATGAACCCCACACTCTCATACTGTACCAGAGACTGACAGGTACAGAATGAACCCCACACTCTCACACTGTACCAGAAACTGACAGAGACAGAATGAACTCCACACTCTCACACTGTACCTGAGACTGACAGGTACAGAATGAACCCCACACTCTCACACTGTACCAGAGACTGACAGGTAGAGAATGAACCCCACACTCTCATACTGTACCAGAGACTGACAGGTACAGAATGAACCCCACACTCTCACAAAGTACCGGAGAATGACGGGCACTGAATGAACCCCACACTCTCACATTGTACCAGAGACTGACAGGTACAGAATGAACCCCACACTCTCACACTGTGCCAGAGACTGACAGGGACAGAATGAACCCCACACTCTCACACTGTACCAGAGACTGACAGGTACATAATAAGCCCCACACTCTCACACTGTACCAGAGACTGACAGGTTGAGAATGAACCCCACACTCTCATACTGTACCAGATACTGACAGGTACAGAATGAACCCCACAATCTCACACTGTACCAGAGACTGACAGGTCCAGAATGAAACCCACACTCTCACACTGTACCAGAGACTGACAGGTACAGAATAAACCCCACACTCTCACACTGTACCAGAGAGTGACAGAGACAGAATGAACTCCACACTCTCACACTGTACCTGAGACTGACAGGTACAGAATAAACCCCACACTCTCACACTGTACCAGAGACTGACGGGCACAGAATGAACCCCACACTCTCACACTGTACTAGAGACTGACGGGTCCAGAATGAACCCCACACTCTTGCACTTTACCAGAGACTGACAGGGACAGAATGAACCCCACACACTCACACTGTACCAGAGACTGCCTGGTACAGAATAAACCCCACACTCTCACACTGTACCAGAGACTGACAGGTAGAGAATGAACCCCACACTCTCATACTGTACCAGAGACTGACAGGTACAGAATGAACACCACACTCTCGCACTGTACCAGAGACTGACAGGGACAGAATGAACCGCACACTCTCACACTGTACCAGAGACTGCGGGCACAGAATGAACCCCAGACTCTCACACTGTACAAGAGACTGACGGGTCCAGAATGAACCCCACACTCTCACACTGTACCAGAGACTGACAGGGACAGAATGAACCCCCGCACTCTCACACTGTACCAGAGACTGACAGGTACAGATTAACCCCCACACTCTCACACTGTACCAGAGACTGACAGGTACAGAATGAACCCCACACTCTCGCACTGTACCAGAGACTGACAGGGACCGAATGAACCCCACACTCTCACACTGTACCAGAGACTGACAGGGACAGAATGAACCCCACACTCTCACACTGTACTAGAGACTGACAGGTACAGAATGAACCCCACTCTCTCGCACTGTACCAGAGACTGACTGGTAGAGAATGAACCCCACACTCTCGCACTGTACCAGAGACTGACTGGTAGAGAATGAACCCCACACTCTCAGACTGTACCAGAGACTTACAGGGACAGAATGAACCCCACACTCTCACACTGTACCAGAGACTGACAGGGACAGAATGAACCCCACCCTCCCACACTGTACCAGAGACTGACAGGTACAGAATAAACCCCACACTCTCACACTGTACCAGAGACTGACAGGTAGAGAATGAACCCCACACTCTCATACTGTACCAGAGACTAACAGGTACAGAATGAACCCCACACTCTCGCACTGTACCAGAGACTGACAGGGACAGAATGAACCCCACACTCTCTCACTGTACCAGAGACTGACAGGGACAGAATGAACACCACACTCTCACACTGCAGCAGAGACTGACAGGGACAGAATGAACCCCACCCTCTCACACTGTACCAGAGACTGACAGGTACAGAGTAAACCCCACACTCTCACACTGTACCAGAGACTGACAGGTAGAGAATGAACCCCACACTCTCATACTGTACCAGAGACTGACAGGTACAGAATGAACCCCACACTCTCACACTGTACCAGAGACTGACGGGTACAGAATGAACCCCACACTCTCACACTGTACCAGAGACTGACAGGTACACAATGAGCCCCACACTCTCACACTGAACCAGAAACTGACAGAGACAGAATGATCTCCACACTCTCACACTGTACCTGAGACTGACAGGTACAGAATGAACCCCACACTCTCACACTATACCAGAGACTGACAGGTAGAGAATGAACCCCACACTCTCACACTGTACCAGAGACTGACAGAGACAGAATGAACTCCACACTCTCACACTGTAGCTGAGACTGAAAGGTACAGAATGAACCCCACACTCTCACACTGTACCAGAGACTGACGGGCACAGAATGAACCCCACACTCTCACACTGTACTAGAGACTGACGGGTCCAGAATGAGCCCCACACTCTCTCACTGTGACAGGTACAGAATGAACCCCACACTCTCACACTGTACCAGAGACTGACAGGTAGAGAATGAACCCCACACCCTCACACTGTACCAGAGACTGACAGGCACAGAATGAACCCCACACCTCTCTCACTGTACCAGAGACTGACAGGTACAGAATGAACCCCACACTCTCGCACTGTACCAGAGACTGACAGGTACAGAATGAACCCCACACTCTCGCACTGTACCAGAGACTGATAGGGACAGAATGAACCCCACACTCTCGCACTGTACCAGAGACTGACGGGCACAGAATGAACCCCACAGTCTTGCACTGTACCAGAGACTGACAGGGACAGAATGAACCCCACACTCTCACACTGTACCAGAGACTGACAGGTACAGAATGAACCCCACACTCTCGCACTGTACCAGAGACTGACAGGGACAGAATGAACCCCACACTCTCACACTGTAACAGAGACTGACAAGTACAGAATGAACCCCACACTCTCACACTGTACCAGAGACTGACAGGCACAGAATGAACCCCACACTCTCACACTGTACCAGAGACTGACAGGTACAGATTAACCCCCACACTCTCACACTGTACCAGAGACTGACAGGTACAGAATGAACCCCACACTCTCGCACTGTACCAGAGACTGACAGGGACCGAATGAACCCCACACTCTCACACTGTACCAGAGACTGACTGGTACAGAATGAACACCACACTCTCGCACTGTACCAGAGACTGACAGGGACAGGATGAACCCCACACTCTCAAATTGTACCAGAGACTGCGGGCACAGAATGAACCCCAACTCTCACACTGTACTAGAGACTGACGGGTCCAGAATGAACCCCAGACTCTCACACTGTACCAGAGACTGACAGGGACAGAATGAACCCCACACTCTCACACTGTACCAGAGACTGACAGGTACAGATTAACCCCCACACTCTCACACTGTACCAGAGACTGACAGGTACAGAATGAACCCCACACTCTCGCACTGTACCAGAGACTGACAGGGACCGAATGAACCCCACACTCTCACACTGTACAAGAGAATGACAGGGACAGAATGAACCCCACACTCTCACACTGTAACTAGAGACTGACAGGTACAGAATGAACCCCACACTCTCGCACTGTACCAGAGACTGACTGGTAGAGAATGAACCCCACACTCTCACACTGTACCAGAGACTTACAGGGACAGAATGAACCCCACACTCTCACACTGTACCAGAGACTGACAGGGACAGAATGATCCCCACCCTCTCACACCGTACCAGAGACTGACAGGTACAGAATTAACCCCAGACTCTCACACTGTACCAGAGACTGACAGGTAGAGAATGAACCCCACACTCTCATACTGTACCAGAGACTGACAGGTACAGAATGAACCCCACACTCTCGCACTGTACCAGAGACTGACAGGGACAGAATGAACCCCACACTCTCACACTGTACCAGAGACTGACAGGTACAGAATGAACCCCACACTCTCACACTGTACCAGAGACTGACAGGTACAGAATGAACCCCACACTCTCACACTGTACCAGAGACTGACAGGTACAGATTAACCCCCACACTCTCACACTGTACCAGAGACTGACAGGTACAGAATGAACCCCACACTCTCGCACTGTACCAGAGACTGACAGGGACCGAATGAACCCCACACTCTCACACTGTACAAGAGAATGACAGGGACAGAATGAACCCCACACTCTCACACTGTACTAGAGACTGACAGGTACAGAATGAACCCCACACTCTCGCACTGTACCAGAGACTGACTGGTAGAGAATGAACCCCACACTCTCACACTGTACCAGAGACTTACAGGGACAGAATGAACCCCACACTCTCACACTGTACCAGAGACTGACAGGGACAGAATGATCCCCACCCCTCTCACACCGTACCAGAGACTGACAGGTACAGAATTAACCCCAGACTCTCACACTGTACCAGAGACTGACAGGTAGAGAATGAACCCCACACTCTCATACTGTACCAGAGACTGACAGGTACAGAATGAACCCCACACTCTCGCACTGTACCAGAGACTGACAGGGACAGAATGAACCCCACACTCTCACACTGTACCAGAGACTGACAGGTACAGAATGAACCCCACACTCTCACACTGTACCAGAGACTGACAGGTACAGAATGAACCCCACACTCTCACACTGTACCAGAAACTGACAGAGACAGAATGAACTCCACACTCTCACACTGTACCTGAGACTGACAGGTACAGAATGAACCCCACACTCTCACACTGTACCAGAGACTGACAGGTAGAGAATGAACCCCACACTCTCATACTGTACCAGAGACTGACAGGTACAGAATGAACCCCACACTCTCACACTGTACCAGAGACTGACTGGTACAGAATAAACCCCACACTCTCACACTGTACCAGAGACTGACAGGTAGAGAATGAACCCCACACTCTCATACTGTACCAGAGACTGACAGGAAGAGAATGAACACCACACTCTCGCACTGTACCAGAGACTGACAGGGACAGAATGAACCCCACACTCTCACACTGTACCAGAGACTGCGGGCACAGAATGAACCCCAACTCTCACACTGTACTAGAGACTGACAGGGACAGAATGAACTCCACACTCTCACACTGTACCAGAGACTGACAGGTACAGATTAACCCCCACACTCTCACACTGTACCAGAGACTGCGGGCACAGAATGAACCCCAACTCTCACACTGTACTAGAGACTGACGGGTCCAGAATGAACCCCAGACTCTCACACTGTACCAGAGACTGACAGGGACAGAATGAACCCCACACTCTCACACTGTACCAGAGACTGACAGGTACAGATTAACCCCCACACTCTCACACTGTACCAGAGACTGACAGGTACAGAATGAACCCCACACTCTCGCACTGTACCAGAGACTGACAGGGACCGAATGAACCCCACACTCTCACACTGTACAAGAGAATGACAGGGACAGAATGAACCCCACACTCTCACACTGTACTAGAGACTGACAGGTACAGAATGAACCCCACACTCTCGCACTGTACCAGAGACTGACTGGTAGAGAATGAACCCCACACTCTCACACTGTACCAGAGACTTACAGGGACAGAATGAACCCCACACTCTCACACTGTACCAGAGACTGACAGGGACAGAATGATCCCCACCCTCTCACACCGTACCAGAGACTGACAGGTACAGAATTAACCCCAGACTCTCACACTGTACCAGAGACTGACAGGTAGAGAATGAACCCCACACTCTCATACTGTACCAGAGACTGACAGGTACAGAATGAACCCCACACTCTCGCACTGTACCAGAGACTGACAGGGACAGAATGAACCCCACACTCTCACACTGTACCAGAGACTGACAGGTACAGAATGAACCCCACACTCTCACACTGTACCAGAGACTGACAGGTACAGAATGAACCCCACACTCTCACACTGTACCAGAGACTGACAGGTACAGATTAACCCCCACACTCTCACACTGTACCAGAGACTGACAGGTACAGAATGAACCCCACACTCTCGCACTGTACCAGAGACTGACAGGGACCGAATGAACCCCACACTCTCACACTGTACAAGAGAATGACAGGGACAGAATGAACCCCACACTCTCACACTGTACTAGAGACTGACAGGTACAGAATGAACCCCACACTCTCGCACTGTACCAGAGACTGACTGGTAGAGAATGAACCCCACACTCTCACACTGTACCAGAGACTTACAGGGACAGAATGAACCCCACACTCTCACACTGTACCAGAGACTGACAGGGACAGAATGATCCCCACCCTCTCACACCGTACCAGAGACTGACAGGTACAGAATTAACCCCAGACTCTCACACTGTACCAGAGACTGACAGGTAGAGAATGAACCCCACACTCTCATACTGTACCAGAGACTGACAGGTACAGAATGAACCCCACACTCTCGCACTGTACGAGAGACTGACAGGGACAGAATGAACCCCACACTCTCACACTGTACCAGAGACTGACAGGTACAGAATGAACCCCACACTCTCACACTGTACCAGAGACTGACAGGTACAGAATGAACCCCACACTCTCACACTGTACCAGAAACTGACAGAGACAGAATGAACTCCACACTCTCACACTGTACCTGAGACTGACAGGTACAGAATGAACCCCACACTCTCACACTGTACCAGAGACTGACAGGTAGAGAATGAACCCCACACTCTCATACTGTACCAGAGACTGACAGGTACAGAATGAACCCCACACTCTCACACTGTACCAGAGACTGACTGGTACAGAATAAACCCCACACTCTCACACTGTACCAGAGACTGACAGGTAGAGAATGAACCCCACACTCTCATACTGTACCAGAGACTGACAGGAAGAGAATGAACACCACACTCTCGCACTGTACCAGAGACTGACAGGGACAGAATGAACCCCACACTCTCACACTGTACCAGAGACTGCGGGCACAGAATGAACCCCAACTCTCACACTGTACTAGAGACTGACAGGGACAGAATGAACTCCACACTCTCACACTGTACCAGAGACTGACAGGTACAGATTAACCCCCACACTCTCACACTGTACCAGAGACTGACAGGTACAGAATGAAACCCACACTCTCGCACTGTACCAGAGACTGACTGGTAGAGAATGAACCCCACACTCTCACACTGTACCAGAGACTTACAGGGACAGAATGAACCCCACACTCTCACACTGTACCAGAGACTGACAGGGACAGAATGATCCCCACCCTCTCACACCGTACCAGAGACTGACAGGTACAGAATAAACCCCACACTCTCACACTGTACCAGAGACTGACAGGTAGAGAATGAACCCCACACTCTCATACTGTACCAGAGACTGACAGGTACAGAATGAACCCCACACTCTCACACTGTACCAGAAACTGACAGAGACAGAATGAACTCCACACTCTCACACTGTACCTGAGACTGACAGGTACAGAATGAACCCCACACTCTCACACTGTACCAGAGACTGACAGGTAGAGAATGAACCCCACACTCTCATACTGTACCAGAGACTGACAGGTACAGAATGAACCCCACACTCTCACAAAGTACCGGAGAATGACGGGCACTGAATGAACCCCACACTCTCACATTGTACCAGAGACTGACAGGTACAGAATGAACCCCACACTCTCACACTGTGCCAGAGACTGACAGGGACAGAATGAACCCCACACTCTCACACTGTACCAGAGACTGACAGGTACATAATAAGCCCCACACTCTCACACTGTACCAGAGACTGACAGGTTGAGAATGAACCCCACACTCTCATACTGTACCAGATACTGACAGGTACAGAATGAACCCCACAATCTCACACTGTACCAGAGACTGACAGGTCCAGAATGAAACCCACACTCTCACACTGTACCAGAGACTGACAGGTACAGAATAAACCCCACACTCTCACACTGTACCAGAGAGTGACAGAGACAGAATGAACTCCACACTCTCACACTGTACCTGAGACTGACAGGTACAGAATAAACCCCACACTCTCACACTGTACCAGAGACTGACGGGCACAGAATGAACCCCACACTCTCACACTGTACTAGAGACTGACGGGTCCAGAATGAACCCCACACTCTTGCACTTTACCAGAGACTGACAGGGACAGAATGAACCCCACACACTCACACTGTACCAGAGACTGCCTGGTACAGAATAAACCCCACACTCTCACACTGTACCAGAGACTGACAGGTAGAGAATGAACCCCACACTCTCATACTGTACCAGAGACTGACAGGTACAGAATGAACACCACACTCTCGCACTGTACCAGAGACTGACAGGGACAGAATGAACCGCACACTCTCACACTGTACCAGAGACTGCGGGCACAGAATGAACCCCAGACTCTCACACTGTACAAGAGACTGACGGGTCCAGAATGAACCCCACACTCTCACACTGTACCAGAGACTGACAGGGACAGAATGAACCCCGCACTCTCACACTGTACCAGAGACTGACAGGTACAGATTAACCCCCACACTCTCACACTGTACCAGAGACTGACAGGTACAGAATGAACCCCACACTCTCGCACTGTACCAGAGACTGACAGGGACCGAATGAACCCCACACTCTCACACTGTACCAGAGACTGACAGGGACAGAATGAACCCCACACTCTCACACTGTACTAGAGACTGACAGGTACAGAATGAACCCCACTCTCTCGCACTGTACCAGAGACTGACTGGTAGAGAATGAACCCCACACTCTCGCACTGTACCAGAGACTGACTGGTAGAGAATGAACCCCACACTCTCAGACTGTACCAGAGACTTACAGGGACAGAATGAACCCCACACTCTCACACTGTACCAGAGACTGACAGGGACAGAATGAACCCCACCCTCCCACACTGTACCAGAGACTGACAGGTACAGAATAAACCCCACACTCTCACACTGTACCAGAGACTGACAGGTAGAGAATGAACCCCACACTCTCATACTGTACCAGAGACTAACAGGTACAGAATGAACCCCACACTCTCGCACTGTACCAGAGACTGACAGGGACAGAATGAACCCCACACTCTCTCACTGTACCAGAGACTGACAGGGACAGAATGAACACCACACTCTCACACTGCAGCAGAGACTGACAGGGACAGAATGAACCCCACCCTCTCACACTGTACCAGAGACTGACAGGTACAGAGTAAACCCCACACTCTCACACTGTACCAGAGACTGACAGGTAGAGAATGAACCCCACACTCTCATACTGTACCAGAGACTGACAGGTACAGAATGAACCCCACACTCTCACACTGTACCAGAGACTGACGGGTACAGAATGAACCCCACACTCTCACACTGTACCAGAGACTGACAGGTACACAATGAGCCCCACACTCTCACACTGAACCAGAAACTGACAGAGACAGAATGATCTCCACACTCTCACACTGTACCTGAGACTGACAGGTACAGAATGAACCCCACATTCTCACACTATACCAGAGACTGACAGGTAGAGAATGAACCCCACACTCTCACACTGTACCAGAGACTGACAGAGACAGAATGAACTCCACACTCTCACACTGTAGCTGAGACTGAAAGGTACAGAATGAACCCCACACTCTCACACTGTACCAGAGACTGACGGGCACAGAATGAACCCCACACTCTCACACTGTACTAGAGACTGACGGGTCCAGAATGAGCCCCACACTCTCTCACTGTGACAGGTACAGAATGAACCCCACACTCTCACACTGTACCAGAGACTGACAGGTAGAGAATGAACCCCACACCCTCACACTGTACCAGAGACTGACAGGCACAGAATGAACCCCACACTCTCTCACTGTACCAGAGACTGACAGGTACAGAATGAACCCCACACTCTCGCACTGTACCAGAGACTGACAGGTACAGAATGAACCCCACACTCTCGCACTGTACCAGAGACTGATAGGGACAGAATGAACCCCACACTCTCGCACTGTACCAGAGACTGACGGGCACAGAATGAACCCCACAGTCTTGCACTGTACCAGAGACTGACAGGGACAGAATGAACCCCACACTCTCACACTGTACCAGAGACTGACAGGTACAGAATGAACCCCACACTCTCGCACTGTACCAGAGACTGACAGGGACAGAATGAACCCCACACTCTCACACTGTAACAGAGACTGACAAGTACAGAATGAACCCCACACTCTCACACTGTACCAGAGACTGACAGGCACAGAATGAACCCCACACTCTCACACTGTACCAGAGACTGACAGGTACAGATTAACCCCCACACTCTCACACTGTACCAGAGACTGACAGGTACAGAATGAACCCCACACTCTCGCACTGTACCAGAGACTGACAGGGACCGAATGAACCCCACACTCTCACACTGTACCAGAGACTGACAGGGACAGAATGAACCCCACACTCTCACACTGTACTAGAGACTGACAGGTACAGAATGAACCCCACTCTCTCGCACTGTACCAGAGACTGACTGGTAGAGAATGAACCCCACACTCTCGCACTGTACCAGAGACTGACTGGTAGAGAATGAACCCCACACTCTCAGACTGTACCAGAGACTTACAGGGACAGAATGAACCCCACACTCTCACACTGTACCAGAGACTGACAGGGACAGAATGAACCCCACCCTCCCACACTGTACCAGAGACTGACAGGTACAGAATAAACCCCACACTCTCACACTGTACCAGAGACTGACAGGTAGAGAATGAACCCCACACTCTCATACTGTACCAGAGACTAACAGGTACAGAATGAACCCCACACTCTCGCACTGTACCAGAGACTGACAGGGACAGAATGAACCCCACACTCTCTCACTGTACCAGAGACTGACAGGGACAGAATGAACACCACACTCTCACACTGCAGCAGAGACTGACAGGGACAGAATGAACCCCACCCTCTCACACTGTACCAGAGACTGACAGGTACAGAGTAAACCCCACACTCTCACACTGTACCAGAGACTGACAGGTAGAGAATGAACCCCACACTCTCATACTGTACCAGAGACTGACAGGTACAGAATGAACCCCACACTCTCACACTGTACCAGAGACTGACGGGTACAGAATGAACCCCACACTCTCACACTGTACCAGTGACTGACAGGTACACAATGAGCCCCACACTCTCACACTGAACCAGAAACTGACAGAGACAGAATGATCTCCACACTCTCACACTGTACCTGAGACTGACAGGTACAGAATGAACCCCACACTCTCACACTATACCAGAGACTGACAGGTAGAGAATGAACCCCACACTCTCACACTGTACCAGAGACTGACAGAGACAGAATGAACTCCACACTCTCACACTGTAGCTGAGACTGAAAGGTACAGAATGAACCCCACACTCTCACACTGTACCAGAGACTGACGGGCACAGAATGAACCCCACACTCTCACACTGTACTAGAGACTGACGGGTCCAGAATGAGCCCCACACTCTCTCACTGTGACAGGGACAGAATGAACCCCACACTCTCACACTGTACTAGAGACTGACAGGTACAGAATGAACCCCACTCTCTCGCACTGTACCAGAGACTGACTGGTAGAGAATGAACCCCACACTCTCGCACTGTACCAGAGACTGACTGGTAGAGAATGAACCCCACACTCTCAGACTGTACCAGAGAC
Source organism: Mobula birostris (assembly GCF_030028105.1). Classification (NCBI taxonomy): domain Eukaryota; kingdom Metazoa; phylum Chordata; class Chondrichthyes; order Myliobatiformes; family Myliobatidae; genus Mobula; species Mobula birostris. The sequence continues at coordinate 26,003 of NW_027277073.1, forward strand.
TTACAGGGACAGAATGAACCCCACACTCTCACACTGTACCAGAGACTGACAGGGACAGAATGAACCCCACCCTCCCACACTGTACCAGAGACTGACAGGTACAGAATAAACCCCACACTCTCACACTGTACCAGAGACTGACAGGTAGAGAATGAACCCCACACTCTCATACTGTACCAGAGACTAACAGGTACAGAATGAACCCCACACTCTCGCACTGTACCAGAGACTGACAGGGACAGAATGAACCCCACTCTCTCTCACTGTACCAGAGACTGACAGGGACAGAATGAACACCACACTCTCACACTGCAGCAGAGACTGACAGGGACAGAATGAACCCCACCCTCTCACACTGTACCAGAGACTGACAGGTACAGAGTAAACCCCACACTCTCACACTGTACCAGAGACTGACAGGTAGAGAATGAACCCCACACTCTCATACTGTACCAGAGACTGACAGGTACAGAATGAACCCCACACTCTCACACTGTACCAGAGACTGACGGGTACAGAATGAACCCCACACTCTCACACTGTACCAGAGACTGACAGGTACACAATGAGCCCCACACTCTCACACTGAACCAGAAACTGACAGAGACAGAATGATCTCCACACTCTCACACTGTACCTGAGACTGACAGGTACAGAATGAACCCCACACTCTCACACTATACCAGAGACTGACAGGTAGAGAATGAACCCCACACTCTCACACTGTACCAGAGACTGACAGAGACAGAATGAACTCCACACTCTCACACTGTAGCTGAGACTGAAAGGTACAGAATGAACCCCACACTCTCACACTGTACCAGAGACTGACGGGCACAGAATGAACCCCACACTCTCACACTGTACTAGAGACTGACGGGTCCAGAATGAGCCCCACACTCTCTCACTGTGACAGGTACAGAATGAACCCCACACTCTCACACTGTACCAGAGACTGACAGGTAGAGAATGAACCCCACACCCTCACACTGTACCAGAGACTGACAGGCACAGAATGAACCCCACACTCTCTCACTGTACCAGAGACTGACAGGTACAGAATGAACCCCACACTCTCGCACTGTACCAGAGACTGACAGGTACAGAATGAACCCCACACTCTCGCACTGTACCAGAGACTGATAGGGACAGAATGAACCCCACACTCTCGCACTGTACCAGAGACTGACGGGCACAGAATGAACCCCACAGTCTTGCACTGTACCAGAGACTGACAGGGACAGAATGAACCCCACACTCTCACACTGTACCAGAGACTGACAGGTACAGAATGAACCCCACACTCTCGCACTGTACCAGAGACTGACAGGGACAGAATGAACGCCACACTCTCACACTGTAACAGAGACTGACAAGTACAGAATGAACCCCACACTCTCACACTGTACCAGAGACTGACAGGCACAGAATGAACCCCACACTCTCACACTGTACCAGAGACTGACAGGTACAGATTAACCCCCACACTCTCACACTGTACCAGAGACTGACAGGTACAGAATGAACCCCACACTCTCGCACTGTACCAGAGACTGACAGGGACCGAATGAACCCCACACTCTCACACTGTACCAGAGACTGACAGGGACAGAATGAACCCCACACTCTCACACTGTACTAGAGACTGACAGGTACAGAATGAACCCCACTCTCTCGCACTGTACCAGAGACTGACTGGTAGAGAATGAACCCCACACTCTCGCACTGTACCAGAGACTGACTGGTAGAGAATGAACCCCACACTCTCAGACTGTACCAGAGACTTACAGGGACAGAATGAACCCCACACTCTCACACTGTACCAGAGACTGACAGGGACAGAATGAACCCCACCCTCCCACACTGTACCAGAGACTGACAGGTACAGAATAAACCCCACACTCTCACACTGTACCAGAGACTGACAGGTAGAGAATGAACCCCACACTCTCATACTGTACCAGAGACTAACAGGTACAGAATGAACCCCACACTCTCGCACTGTACCAGAGACTGACAGGGACAGAATGAACCCCACACTCTCTCACTGTACCAGAGACTGACAGGGACAGAATGAACACCACACTCTCACACTGCAGCAGAGACTGACAGGGACAGAATGAACCCCACCCTCTCACACTGTACCAGAGACTGACAGGTACAGAGTAAACCCCACACTCTCACACTGTACCAGAGACTGACAGGTAGAGAATGAACCCCACACTCTCATACTGTACCAGAGACTGACAGGTACAGAATGAACCCCACACTCTCACACTGTACCAGAGACTGACGGGTACAGAATGAACCCCACACTCTCACACTGTACCAGAGACTGACAGGTACACAATGAGCCCCACACTCTCACACTGAACCAGAAACTGACAGAGACAGAATGATCTCCACACTCTCACACTGTACCTGAGACTGACAGGTACAGAATGAACCCCACACTCTCACACTATACCAGAGACTGACAGGTAGAGAATGAACCCCACACTCTCACACTGTACCAGAGACTGACAGAGACAGAATGAACTCCACACTCTCACACTGTAGCTGAGACTGAAAGGTACAGAATGAACCCCACACTCTCACACTGTACCAGAGACTGACGGGCACAGAATGAACCCCACACTCTCACACTGTACTAGAGACTGACGGGTCCAGAATGAGCCCCACACTCTCTCACTGTGACAGGTACAGAATGAACCCCACACTCTCACACTGTACCAGAGACTGACAGGTAGAGAATGAACCCCACACCCTCACACTGTACCAGAGACTGACAGGCACAGAATGAACCCCACACTCTCTCACTGTACCAGAGACTGACAGGTACAGAATGAACCCCACACTCTCGCACTGTACCAGAGACTGACAGGTACAGAATGAACCCCACACTCTCGCACTGTACCAGAGACTGATAGGGACAGAATGAACCCCACACTCTCGCACTGTACCAGAGACTGACGGGCACAGAATGAACCCCACAGTCTTGCACTGTACCAGAGACTGACAGGGACAGAATGAACCCCACACTCTCACACTGTACCAGAGACTGACAGGTACAGAATGAACCCCACACTCTCGCACTGTACCAGAGACTGACAGGGACAGAATGAACCCCACACTCTCACACTGTAACAGAGACTGACAAGTACAGAATGAACCCCACACTCTCACACTGTACCAGAGACTGACAGGCACAGAATGAACCCCACACTCTCACACTGTACCAGAGACTGACATTTACAGAAAGAACCCCACACTCTCGCACTGTACCAAAGCCTGACAGGTACAGAATAAACCCCACACTCTCGCACTGTACCAGGGACTGACAGGGACATAATGAACCCCACACTATCGCACTGTACCAGAGACTGACGGGCACAGAATGAACCCCACACTCTTGCACTGTACCAGAAACTGACAGGGACAGAATGAACCCCACACTCTCGCACTGTACCAGAGACTGACAGGGACAGAATGAACCCCACACTCTCTCACTGTACCAGAGACTGACAGGTACAGAATGAACCCCACACTCTCGCACTGTACCAGAGACTGACAGGTACAGAATGAACCCCACACTCTCTCACTGTACCAGAGACTGACAGGTACAGACTGAACCCCACACTCTCACACTGTACTAGAGACTGACGGGTCCAGAATGAACCCCACACTCTCACACTGTTCCAGAGACTGACAGGGACAGAATGAACCCCACATTCTCACACTGTACCAGAGACTGATAGGTACAGAATAAACCCCACACTCTCACACTATACCAGAGACTGACAGGGACAGAATGAACCCCACACTCTCACACTGTACCAGAGACTGACAGGGACAGAACGAACCTCACACTCTCACACTGTACCAGAGACTGACAGGTACAGAATAAACCCCACACTCTCGCACTGTAACAGTGACTGACAGGGACAGAATGAACCCCACACTCTCATACTGTACCAGAGACTGACAGGTACAGAATGAACCCCACACTCTCACACTGTAACAGAGACTGACAAGTACAGAATGAACCCCACACTCTCACACTGTACCAGAGACTGACAGGCACAGAATGAACCCCACACTCTCACACTGTACCAGAGACTGACATTTACAGAAAGAACCCCACACTCTCGCACTGTACCAAAGCCTGACAGGTACAGAATAAACCCCACACTCTCGCACTGTACCAGGGACTGACAGGGACATAATGAACCCCACACTATCGCACTGTACCAGAGACTGACGGGCACAGAATGAACCCCACACTCTTGCACTGTACCAGAAACTGACAGGGGCAGAATGAACCCCACACTCTCGCACTGTACCAGAGACTGACAGGGACAGAATGAACCCCACACTCTCTCACTGTACCAGAGACTGACAGGTACAGAATGAACCCCACACTCTCGCACTGTACCAGAGACTGACAGGTACAGAATGAACCCCACACTCTCTCACTGTACCAGAGACTGACAGGTACAGACTGAACCCCACACTCTCACACTGTACTAGAGACTGACGGGTCCAGAATGAACCCCACACTCTCACACTGTTCCAGAGACTGACAGGGACAGAATGAACCCCACACTCTCACACTGTAGCAGAGACTGACAGGGACAGAACGAACCTCACACTCTCACACTGTACCAGAGACTGACAGTTACAGAATAAACCCCACACTCTCACACTGTACCAGAGACTGACAGGTAGAGAATAAACCCCACACTATCATACTGTACCCGAAACTGACAGGTACAGAATGAACCCCGCACTTTCGCACTGTACCAGAGACTGACAGGGAAAGAATGAACCCCACACTCTCACAATGTACCAGAGACTGACAGGGACAGAATGAACCCCACACTCTCGCACTGTAACAGTGACTGACAGGGACAGAATGAACCCCACACTCTCATACTGTACCAGAGACTGACAGGTACAGAATGAACCCCACACTCTCGCACTGTATCAGAGACTGACAGGGACGGAATGAACCCCACACTCTCACACTCTACCAGAGACTGACAGGGACAGAATGAACCCCACACTCTCTCACTGTACCAGAGACTGACAGGTACAGAATGAACCCCACACTCTCGCACTGTACCAGAGACTGACAGGTACAGAATGAACCCCACACTCTCTCACTGTACCAGAGACTGACAGGTACAGACTGAACCCCACACTCTCACACTGTACTAGAGACTGACGGGTCCAGAATGAACCCCACACTCTCACACTGTTCCAGAGACTGACAGGGACAGAATGAACCCCACATTCTCACACTGTACCAGAGACTGATAGGTACAGAATAAACCCCACACTCTCACACTATACCAGAGACTGACAGGGACAGAATGAACCCCACACTCTCACACTGTAGCAGAGACTGACAGGGACAGAACGAACCTCACACTCTCACACTGTACCAGAGACTGACAGTTACAGAATAAACCCCACACTCTCACACTGTACCAGAGACTGACAGGTAGAGAATAAACCCCACACTATCATACTGTACCCGAAACTGACAGGTACAGAATGAACCCCGCACTTTCGCACTGTACCAGAGACTGACAGGGAAAGAATGAACCCCACACTCTCACAATGTACCAGAGACTGACAGGGACAGAATGAACCCCACACTCTCGCACTGTAACAGTGACTGACAGGGACAGAATGAACCCCACACTCTCATACTGTACCAGAGACTGACAGGTACAGAATGAACCCCACACTCTCGCACTGTATCAGAGACTGACAGGGACGGAATGAACCCCACACTCTCACACTCTACCAGAGACTGACAGAGACAGAATGAACCCCACACTCTCACACTGTACCAGAGACTGACAGGCACAGAATGAACCCCACACACTCACACTGTACCAGAGACTGACAGGTACAGAATGAACCCCACACTCTCGCACTGTACCAGAGACTGACAGGTACAGAATAAACCCCACACGATCGCACTGTACCAGAGACTGACAAGGGCAGAATGAACCCCACACTCTCACACCGT
>NW_027277074.1:0-32041 GCF_030028105.1 Mobula birostris
GACAGTGTGAGATGAGGGAATGTGTGATGGAAGGTGTCAGTTGGGGGAGTGTGTGATGGGACAGTGTGAATTGGGGAGTGTGTGATGAGACAGTGTAAGTTGGGGAGTGTATAATGACACAGTGTGAATTGGAGTGTGTCATGGGACAGTGTGAGTTGGGGAGTGTGTGATTAGGCAGTGTCAGTTGGGGGGAGTGTGTGATGGGACAGTGTAGTTGGGGAGTGTGTGATTGAACAGTGTGAGTTAGGGGAGTGTGTGATGGCACAGTGTGATTTGGGGAGTGTGTGATGAGAAAGTGTGAGTTGGGGAGAGTGTGATGGGACAGTGTGAGTTGGGGAGTGTGTGATGAGACAGTGTAAGTTGGGGAGTGTGTGATCAGAAAGTGTGAGTTGGGGGAGTGTGTCATGGGACAGTGTGAGTTGGGGAGTGTGTGATGGACAGTGTGATTTGGGGAGTGTGTGATGAGACGGTGTGAGTTGGGGGAGAGTGTGATAGGACAGTGTGAGTTGGAGAGTGTCTGATGAGACAGTGTGAGTTGGAGATTGTGTGTGATGGGACGGTGTGAGTTGGAGGAGTGTGTGATGGAGAGTCTGAGTTGGGAGTGTGTGTGATGGGACGGTGTGAGTTAGGGTGAGTGTGTGATGGGACAGTGTAGTTGGGGAGTGTGTGATGGGACAGTGTGAGTTGGAGAGTGTGTGATTGGACAGTGTGAGTTTGGGGGTTGTGTGTGATGGGACAGTGCGAGTTGGAGGAGTGTGTGATGGGACGGTGTAAGTTGGGGGAGTGTGTGATGGGACGATGTGAGTTGGGGGACTGTGTGATGGGACGGTGTGAGTTGGGGAGTGTGTGATGGGACAGTGTGAGATGGGGGGAGTGGGTGATGGGACGGTGTTAGTTGGGGGAGTGTGTGATGGGACAGTGTGAGCTGGGGAGTGTGTGATTGGACAGTGTGAGTTAGGGGGAGTGTGTGATGGGACACTGTGAGTTGAGGAGTGTGTGATGGTCAGTGTCAGTTGGGGGGGTCGAGTGTGTGATGGGACAGTGTGAGTTGGGGGAGTGTGTGAGGGGACGGTGTGAGTTGGGGGACTGTGTGATGGGACGGTGTGAGTTGGGGAGTGTGTGATAGGACAGTGTGAGATGGGGGGAGTGGGTGATGGGACGGTGTTAGTTGGGGGAGTGTGTGATGGGACGGTGATAGCTGGGGGAGTGTGTGATGGGACAGTGGGAGTTGGGGAGTGTGTGATTGGACAGTGTGAGTTGGGGGGAGTGTGTGATGGGACAGTGTGCGTTGGGGAGTGTGTGATGGGACGGTGTGAGTTGGGGGAGTGTGTGATGAGACGGTGTGAGTTGGGGGAGTGTGTGATGGGACAGTGTGAGTTGGTGAGTGTGTGATGGGACAGTGTGAGTTGGTGAGTGTGTGATGGGACAGTGTAGTTGGGGAGTATGTGCTGAGACACTGTGAGCTGAGAGAGTGTGCGATGCGACGGTGTGAGTTCGGGGAGTGTGTGATGGGATAGTGGGAGTTGGGGAGTCTGTGATAGGAAAGTGTGAATTGGGTGAGTGTGTGACGAGACAGTGTAAGTTGGGGGGAGTGTGTGATGGGACGGTGTGAGTTGGGGAGTGTGTGATTGGACAGTGTGAGTTGGGGGAGTGTGTGATGGACAGTCTGAGTTGAGGAGTGTGTGATGCGACAGTGTGTGTTGGGGGGCAAGTGTGTGATGAGACAGTGTAAGTTGGGGAGTGTGTAATGACACAGTGAATTGGAGTGTGTCATGGGACAGTGTGAGTTGGGGAGTGTGTGATTAGGCAGTGTCAGTTGGGGGAGTGTGTGATGGGACAGTGTAGTTGGGGAGTGTGTGATTGAACAGTGTGAGTTAGGGGGAGTGTGTGATGGCACAGTGTGATTTGGGGAGTGTGTGATGAGAAAGTGTGAGTTGGGGGAGAGTGTGATGGGACAGTGTGAGTTGGGGAGTGTGTGATGAGACAGTGTAAGTTGGGGAGTGTGTGATCAGAAAGTGTGAGTTGGGGGAGTGTGTCATGGGACAGTGTGAGTTGGGGAGTGTGTGATGGACAGTGTGATTTGGGGAGTGTGTGATGAGACGGTGTGAGTTGGGGGGAGAGTGTGATAGGACAGTGTGAGTTGGAGAGTGTCTGATGGGACAGTGTGAGGTGGAGATTGTGTGTGATGGGACGGTGTGAGTTGGAGGAGTGTGTGATGGGAGAGTCTGAGTTGGGAGTGTGTGTGATGGGACGGTGTGAGTTAGGGTGAGTGTGTGATGGGACAGTGTAGTTGGGGAGTGTGTGATGGGACAGTGTGAGTTGGAGAGTGTGTGATTGGACAGTGTGAGTTTGGGGGTTGTGTGTGATGGGACAGTGCGAGTTGGAGGAGTGTGTGATGGGACGGTGTAAGTTGGGGGAGTGTGTGATGGGACGATGTGAGTTGGGGAGTGTGTGATGGGACAGTGTAGTAGAGGAGTGTGTGCTGACACAGTGTGAGCTGAGGGAGTGTGTGATGGGACGGTGTTAGTTGGGGGAGTGTGTGATGGGACGGTGTTAGTTGGAGGAGTGTCTGATGGGACGGTGTTAGTTGGGGGACTGTGTGATGGGACATTGTGAGTTGGGGGAGTGTGTGATGGACGGTGTGAGTTGGGGGAGTGTGTGATGGGACGGTGTTAGTTGGGGGAGTGTGTGATGGGACGGTGTTAGCTGGGGGAGTGTGTGATGGGACGGTGTTAGCTGGGGGAGTGTGTGATGGGACGGTGTGAGTTGGGGAGTGTGTGATGGGACGGTGTAGTGGGGGAGTATGTGCTGAGACAGTGTGAGCTGAGGGAGTGTGTCATGAGATAGTGTGAGTTGGTGAGTGTGTGATGGGACAGTGTGAGTTGCGGAGTGTGTGATTGGATAGTGTCAGTTGGGGGGAGTGTGTGATGGGACAGTGTGAGTTGGGGAGTGTGTGATGGGACAGAGTGAGTTGAGGGGGGCGAGTGTGTGACGCGACACTGTGTGTTCGGGGAGTGTGTCATGGGATAGTGGGAGTTGGGGAGTCTGTGATAGGACAGTGTGAATTCGGTGAGTGTGTGACGCGACAGTGTACGTTCGGGGGAGTGTGTGATGGTACGGTGTGAGTTGGGGAGAGTGTGATGGGACGGTGTAAGTTGGGGGACTGTGTGATGGGACAGTGTCAGTTGGGGGAGTGTGTGATAGGACAGTGTGAGTTGGGTGAGTGTGTGGTGAGACAGTGTGAGTTGGGGAGTGTGTGATCGGACAGTGTGAGTTGGAGAGTCTGTGATGGGAAAGTGTGAGTTGGGGGGAGTTTGTGATGGGACAGTGTGAGTTGGGGGGGGCGAGTTTGTGATGGGACAGTGAGTTGGGGGAGTGTGTGATGGGACGGTGTAAGTTGGGGGACTGTGTGATAAGACAGTGTGAATTGGGGGGAGTGTGTGACAGGACAGTGTGAGTTGGGGAGCGTGTGATGGGACAGTGTGAGTTGGGGACTCTGTGATAGGACAGTGTGAATTGGGTGAGTGTGTGACGAGACAGTGTAAGTTCAGGGGAGTGTGCGATGGTACGGTGTGAGTTGGGGAGTGTGTGATAGGACGGTGTAAGTTGGGGGAGTGTCTGATGGGACAGTGTGAGTTGGGGGAGTGTGTGATGGGACAGTGTGAGTTGGGGAGTGTGTGATCGGACAGTGTGAGTTGGGGAGTCTGTGATGGGAAAGTGTGAGTTGGGGGGAGTTTGTGATGGGACAGTGTGAGTTGGGGACTGTGTGATGGAACAGTGTGAGATGGGGGGGGCAAGTGTGTGATGTGACGGTTTGAGTTGGGGAGTGTGCGATGGGACATTTTGAGTTGGGGAGTCTGTGATGGGGCGGTGTGAGTTGGGGGGAGTGTGTGATGGGACAGTGTGAGTTGGAGGAGTGTGTGATGGGACGATGTGAGTTGGGGGAGTGTGTGATGGGACAGTGTGGTTTGGGGGAGTGTGTGATGAGACAGTGTGAGTTGGCGGACTGTGTGATGAGACAGTGTGAGCTGGGGGAGTGTGTGATGGGACAGTGTGAGTTGAGGAGTGTGTAATGGGACAGTGTGAGTTGGGGGAGTGTGTGATGAGACAGTGCGAGTTGGGGGAGTGAGTGATGAGACAGTGTGAGTTGGGGGAGTGTGTGATGGGACAGTGTGAGTTGGGGAGTGTGTGATGGGACGGTGTGAGTTGAGGAGTGTGTGATTGGACAGTGTGTGTTGGGGGGTGAGTGTGTGAGGGGACAGTGTGAGTTGGGGGAGTGTGTGATCGGATGGTGTGAGTTGGGGGACTGTGTGTTGAGACAGTGTAAGCTGGGGGAGTGTGTGATGAGACAGTGTGAGTTGGGGGAGTGAGTGATGAGACAGTGTGAGTTGGGGGAGTGTGTGATGGGACAGTGTGAGTTGGGGAGTGTGTGATGGGATGGTGTGAGTTGAGGAGTGTGTGATTGGACAGTGTGTGTTGGGGGGGTGAGTGTGTGAGGGGACAGTGTGAGTTGGGGGAGTGTGTGATCGGATGGTGTGAGTTGGGGGAGTGTGTGATGAGACAGTTTGAGTCGGCGGAGTGTGTGATGAGACAGTGTGAGTTGGGGAGTGTGTGATGGGATAGTGTGAGTTGGGGAGTTTGTGATGGGACGGTGTGAGTTGGGGAGTGTGTGATGGGACAGTGTAGTAGAGGAGTGTGTGCTGACACAGTGTGAGCTGAGGGAGTGTGTGATGGGACGGTGTTAGTTGGGGGAGTGTGTGATGGGACGGTGTTAGTTGGAGGAGTGTCTGATGGGACGGTGTTAGTTGGGGGACTGTGTGATGGGACATTGTGAGTTGGGGGGAGTGTGTGATGGACGGTGTGAGTTGGGGGAGTGTGTGATGGGACGGTGTTAGTTGGGGGAGTGTGTGATGGGACGGTGTTAGCTGGGGGAGTGTGTGATGGGACGGTGTTAGCTGGGGGAGTGTGTGATGGGACGGTGTGAGTTGGGGACTGTGTGATGGGACGGTGTAGTGGGGGAGTATGTGCTGAGACAGTGTGAGCTGAGGGAGTGTGTCATGAGATAGTGTGAGTTGGTGAGTGTGTGATGGGACAGTGTGAGTTGCGGAGTGTGTGATTGGATAGTGTCAGTTGGGGGGAGTGTGTGATGGGACAGTGTGAGTTGGGGAGTGTGTGATGGGACAGAGTGAGTTGGGGGGGGCGAGTGTGTGACGCGACACTGTGTGTTCGGGGAGTGTGTCATGGGATAGTGGGAGTTGGGGAGTCTGTGATAGGACAGTGTGAATTCGGTGAGTGTGTGACGCGACAGTGTACGTTCGGGGGAGTGTGTGATGGTACGGTGTGAGTTGGGGAGAGTGTGATGGGACGGTGTAAGTTGGGGGACTGTGTGATGGGACAGTGTCAGTTGGGGGAGTGTGTGATAGGACAGTGTGAGTTGGGTGAGTGTGTGGTGAGACAGTGTGAGTTGGGGAGTGTGTGATCGGACAGTGTGAGTTGGAGAGTCTGTGATGGGAAAGTGTGAGTTGGGGGGAGTTTGTGATGGGACAGTGTGAGTTGGGGGGGCGAGTTTGTGATGGGACAGTGAGTTGGGGGAGTGTGTGATGGGACGGTGTAAGTTGGGGGACTGTGTGATAAGACAGTGTGAATTGGGGGGAGTGTGTGACAGGACAGTGTGAGTTGGGGAGCGTGTGATGGGACAGTGTGAGTTGGGGACTCTGTGATAGGACAGTGTGAATTGGGTGAGTGTGTGACGAGACAGTGTAAGTTCAGGGGAGTGTGCGATGGTACGGTGTGAGTTGGGGAGTGTGTGATAGGACGGTGTAAGTTGGGGGAGTGTCTGATGGGACAGTGTGAGTTGGGGGAGTGTGTGATGGGACAGTGTGAGTTGGGGAGTGTGTGATCGGACAGTGTGAGTTGGGGAGTCTGTGATCGGAAAGTGTGAGTTGGGGGGAGTTTGTGATGGGACAGTGTGAGTTGGGGACTGTGTGATGGAACAGTGTGAGATGGGGGGGGCGAGTGTGTGATGTGACGGTTTGAGTTGGGGAGTGTGCGATGGGACATTTTGAGTTGGGGGAGTCTGTGATGGGGCGGTGTGAGTTGGGGGGAGTGTGTGATGGGACAGTGTGAGTTGGAGGAGTGTGTGATGGGACGATGTGAGTTGGGGGAGTGTGTGATGGGACAGTGTGGTTTGGGGGAGTGTGTGATGAGACAGTGTGAGTTGGCGGACTGTGTGATGAGACAGTGTGAGCTGGGGGAGTGTGTGATGGGACAGTGTGAGTTGAGGAGTGTGTAATGGGACAGTGTGAGTTGGGGGAGTGTGTGATGAGACAGTGCGAGTTGGGGGAGTGAGTGATGAGACAGTGTGAGTTGGGGGAGTGTGTGATGGGACAGTGTGAGTTGGGGAGTGTGTGATGGGACGGTGTGAGTTGAGGAGTGTGTGATTGGACAGTGTGTGTTGGGGGGGTGAGTGTGTGAGGGGACAGTGTGAGTTGGGGGAGTGTGTGATCGGATGGTGTGAGTTGGGGGACTGTGTGTTGAGACAGTGTAAGCTGGGGGAGTGTGTGATGAGACAGTGTGACCTGGAGGGAGTGTGTGATGGGACAGTGTGAGTTGGGGAGTGTGTGATGGGACAGTGTAGTTGGGGGAGTGTGTGATGGGACGGTGTGAGTTGGTGGAGTGTGTGATGGGGCGGTGTGAGTTGGGGGGAGTGTGTGATGGGACAGTGTGAGTTGTAGGAGTGTGTGATGGGACGATGTAAGTTGGGGGAGTGTATGATGGGACAGTGTGAGTTGGGGGAGTGTGTGATGAGACAGTGTGAGTTGGGGGAGTGTGTGATGGGACAGTGTGAGTTGGGGTGTGCGTGATGGGACAGTGTAGTTGGGGGAGTGTGTGATGGGATGGTGTGAGTTGGGGGAGTATGTGATGGGCGGTGTGAGTTGGGGGAGTGTGTGATGGGACGGTGTGAGTTGGAGGAGTGTGTGATGGGACAGTGTGAGTTGGGGGAGTGTGTGATGAGACAGTGTGAGTTGGGGGAGTGTGTGATGGGACAGTGTGAGTTGGGGAGTGTGTGATGGGGCGGTGTGAGTTGGGGGAGTGTGTGATGGGACGGTGTGAGTTGGAGGAGTGTGTGATGGGACAGTGTGAGTTGGGGGAGTGTGTGATGAGACAGTGTGAGTTGGGGGAGTGTGTGATGGGACAGTGTGAGTTGGGGAGTGTGTGATGGGACGGTGTGAGTTGGGGAGTGTGTGATGGGACGGTGCAGTTGGAGAGTATGTGCTGAGACAGCGTGAGCTGAGGGAGCGTGTCATGAGATCGTGTGAGTTGGGGAGTGTGTGATGGGACGATGTAAGTTGGGGGAGTGTGTGATGGGACAGTGTGAGTTGGGGGATTGTGTGATGAGACAGTGTGAGTTGGGCGATTGTGTGATGAGACAGTGTGAGTTGGGGAGTGTGTGATGGGACAGTGTGAGTTGGGTAGTGTGTGATAGGACAGTGTGAATTCGGAGAGTGTGTGACGAGACAGTGTGAGTTGGGGAGTCTGTGATGGGACAGTGTAGTTGGGGAGGATGTGCTGAGATAGTGTGAGCTGAGGGAGCGTGTGATGGGACGGTGTGAGATCGGGAGTGTGTGATGGGACAGTGTGAGTTGGGTAGTGTGTTATAGGACAGTGTGAATTGCGAAAGTGTGTGACGAGACAGTGTGAGTTGGAGGAGTGTGTGATGGGACGGTGTAAGTTGGGGGAGTGTGTGATGGGACGGTGTAAGTTGGGGGAGTGTGTGATGGGACAGTGTGAGTTGGGGAGTGTGTGATTGGACAGTGTGAGTTGGGGAGTGTGTGATTGGATAGTGTGATTTGGGGGGAGTGTGTGATGAAACAGTGTGAATTGGGGGGAGTGTGTGATGGGACAGTGTGAGTTGGTGAGTGTGTGATGGGACAGTGTGAGTTGGTGAGTGTGTGATGGGACAGTGTAGTTGGGGAGTATGTGCTGAGACAGTGTGAGCTGAGGGAGTGTGTGATGGGACGGTGATAATTGCGGGAGTGTGTGATTGGACAGTGAGAGTTGGGGGAATGTGTAATGGGACAGTGTGAGTTGGGGGGAGTGTGTGATGGGACATTCTAAGTTGGGAGTGTGTGTGTTGGGACGGTGTAAGTTGGGGGAGTGTGTGATGGGACGGTGTTAGTTGGGGGAGTGTGTGATGGGACGGTGTTAGTTGGGGGAGTGTGTGATGGGACAGTTTGAGTTGGGGAGTGTGTGATCGGACAGTGTGAGTTGGGGAGTGTGTGATGGGACAGTGTGAGTTGGGGGGAGTGTGTGATGGGAGAGTGTGACTTGGGGAGTGTGTGATTGGACAGTGTGAGTTGGGGTGAGTTTGTGATCGGACAGTGTGAGTTGGGGAGTGTGTGATGGGACAGTGTGAATTGGGGGGGCGAGTGTGTGATGGGACAGTGTGAGTTGGGGGAGTGTGTGATGGGACAGTGTAAGTTGGGGGACTGTGTGATGAGAGTGTGAATTGGAGGAGTGAGTGCTAAGACAGTGTTAATTGGGGGGAGAGTGTGATGGGACAGTGTGAGCTGGGGAGTGTGTGATGGGACAGTGTAGTTGGGCAGTATGTGCTGAGACAGTCTGAGTTGAGGGAGTGTGTGATGGGACGGTGTGAGTTGGGGGAGTGTGTAATGGGACAGTATGAGTTGCGGGAGTGTGTGATGGGACGGTGTGAGTTGGGGGAGTGTCTGCTGGGGTGGTGTGAGTTGGGGAGGTGTGATAGGACATTTTGAGTTGGGGGAGTGTGTGATGGGGCGGTGTGAGTTGGGAGAGTGTGTGATTAGACAGTGTGAGTTGGGGGAGTGTGTGATGAGACAGTGTGAGTTGGGGGAGTGTGTGATGGGACAGTGTGAGTTGGGGAGTGTGTGATGGGACGGTGTGAGTTGGGGAGTGTGTGCTGGTACGGTGTAGTTGGGGAGTATGTGCTGAGACACTGAGAGCTCAGGGAGTGTGTCATGAGACAGTGTGAGTTGGGGAGTGTGTGATGGGACAGTGTGAGTTGGGGAGTGTGTGATTGGATAGAGTGATTTGGGGGGAGTGTGTGATGAAACAGTGTGAATTGGGGGGAGTGTGTGATGGGACAGTGTGAGTTGGTGAGTGTGTGATGGGACAGTGTGAGTTGGTGAGTGTGTGATGGGACAGTGTAGTTGGGGAGTATGTGCTGAGACAGTGTGAGCTGAGGGAGTGTGCGATGCGACGGTGTGAGTTGGGGGAATGTGTGATGGGATAGTGGGAGTTGGGGAGTCTGTGATAGGACAGTGTGAATTGGGTGAGTGTGTGACGAGACAGTGTATGTTGGGGGGAGTGTGTGATGGGACGGTGTGAGTTGGGGAGTGTGTGATTGGACAGTGTGAGTTGGGGGGTGTGTGTGATGGGACAGTGTGAGTTGAGGAGTGTGTGATGGGACAGTGTGTGTTGGGGGGGCAAGTGTGTGAGGGGACAGTGTGAGTTGGGGGAGTGTGTGATCGGACGGTGTGAGTTGGGGGACTGTCTGTTCAGACAGAGTAAGCTGGGGGAGTGTGTGATGAGACAGTGTGAATTGGAGGGAGTGTGTGATGGGACGGTGTGAGTTGGGGAGTGTGCGATGGGACGGTGTGAGTTCGGTAGTGTGTGATAGGACAGTGTGAATTCGGAGAGTGTGTGACGAGACAGTGTGAGTTGGGGAGTCTGTGATGGGACAGTGTAGTTGGGGAGTATGTGCTGAGATGGTGTGAGCTGAGGGAGCGTGTGATGGGACGGTGTGAGATCGGGAGTGTGTGATGGGACAGTGTGAGTTGGGTAGTGTGTGATAGGACAGTGTGAATTGCGAGAGTGTGTGACGAGACAATGTGAGTTTGGGGGTTGTGTGTGATGGGACGGTGCGAGTTGGAGGAGTGTGTGATGGGACGGTGTAAGTTGGGGGAGTGTGTGATGGGACAGTGTGAGTTGGGGAGTGTGTGATTGGACAGTCTGAGTTGGGGGAGTGTGTGATGGGACACTGTGAGTTGGGGAGTGTGTGATGGTCAGTGTGAGTTGGGGGGGTCGAGTGTGTGATGGGACAGTGTGAGTTGGGGGAGTGTGTGATGGGACGGTGTGAGTTGGGGGACTGTGTGATGAGACAGTTTGAGTTGGCGGAGTGTGTGATGGGACAGTGTGAGTTCGGGAGTGTGTGATGGGACGGTTTGAGTTGGGGGAGTGTGTGATGTGACAGTGTGAGTTGGGGAGTGTGTGATAGGATAGTGTGAATTGGGGGAGTGTGTGATGAGACAGTGTGAGTTGTGGGAGTGTGTGATGGGACAGTGTGAGTTGGGGAGTGCGTAATGAGACAGTGTAAGTTGGGGAGTGTGTGATGAGACAGTGTGAATTGGGGGAGTGTGTCATGGGACAGTCTGAGTTGGGGAGTGTGTGATGGGACAGTTTGAGTTGGGGGGCGAGTGTGTGATGGGACAGTTAGTTGGGGGAGAGTGTGATGGGACGGTGTGAGTTGCGGGAGGGTGTGATGAGACAGTGTGAGTTGGGGGAGTGTTTGATAAGACAGTATGAATTGGGGGGAGTGTCTGATGGGATAGTGTGAGTTGGGGAGTTTGTGATGGGACGGTGTGAGTTGGGGAGTGTGTGATGGGACAGTGTAGTAGAGGAGTGTGTGCTGACACAGTGTGAGCTGAGGGAGTGTGTGATGGGACGGTGTTAGTTGGGGGAGTGTGTGATGGGACGGTGTTAGTTGGGGGAGTGTCTGATGGGACGGTGTTAGTTGGGGGACTGTGTGATGGGACATTGTGAGTTGGGGGGAGTGTGTGATGGGACGGTGTTAGTTGGGGGATTGTGTGATGGGACGGTGTTAGCTGGGGGAGTGTGTGATGGGACGGTGTTAGCTGGGGGAGTGTGTGATGGGACAGTGTGAGTTGGGGAGTGTGTGATTGGACAGTGTGAGTTGGGGGGAGTGTGTGATGGGACAGTGTGAGTTGGGGAGTGTGTGATGGTCAGTGTGATTTGGGGGAGCGAGTGTGTGATGGGACAGTGCAAGTTGGGAGAGTGTGAGCTGGGGGAGTGTGTGATTCGACAGTGAGAGTTGGGGGAGTGTGTGATGGGACAGTATGAGTTGGGGGGAGTGTGTGATGGGAGAGTCTGAGTTGGGGGAGTGTGTGATGAGACGGTGTGAGTTGGGGGAGTGTGTGATGGGACGGTGTAAGTTGGGGGAGTGTGTGATGGGACGTTGTGAGTTGGGGAGTGTGTGATGGGACAGTTTAGTTGGGCAGTGTGTGATGGGACAGAGTGAGTTGGGGAGTGGGTGATTGGACAGTGTGAGTTGGGGGTTCTGTCTCATGGGACAGTGCGAGTCGGAGGAGCGTGTGAGGGGATGGTGTTAGTTGGGGGAGTGTGTGATGGGGCGGTTTGAGTTAGGGAGTGTGTGATGGGAGAGTGTGAGTTGGGGTGAGTGTGTGATGGGACAGTGTGAGTTGGGGGAGTGTGAGATGGGACAGTGAGAGTTAGGAAGTGCATGATGAGACAGTGTGAATTAGGGGGAGTGTGTGATGGGACAGTGTGAGATGGGGAGTGTGTGATGGGACAGTGTGAGTTGGGGGGGCGAGTGTGTGATGGGACAGTGTGAGTTGGGGAAGTGTGTGATGGGACGATGTAAGTTGGAGGAGTGTGTGATGGGACAGTGAGAGTTGGGGGAGTCTGTGATGGGATAGCGTGAGTTGGGCGAGTGTGTGATGGGACAGTCTGAGTTGGGGGAGTGTGTGATGGGACGGTGTAAGTTGGGGGAATGTGTGATGAGACAGTGTGAATTCGAGTGTCTCATGGGACAGTGTGAGTTGGGGAGTGTGTGATGAGGCGGTGTGAGTTGGGGGGAGCGTGTGATGGGACAGTGTAGTTGAGGAGTGTGTGACGGGACAGTGTGATTTGGAGAGTGTGTGATTGGATAGTGTGAGTTTGGGGGTTGTGTGTAATGGGACGGTGCGAGTTGGAGGAGTGTGTGATGGGACGGTGTAAGTTGGGGGAGTGTGTGATGGGACGGTGTAAGTTGGGGGAGTGACTGATGGGACAGTGTGAGTTGGGAGATGTGACCTGGAGGAGTCTGTGATTGGACAGTGAGAGTTGGGGGAGTGTGTGATGAGACGCTGTGAGTTGGGGGAGTGTGTGATGGGACAGTGTGAGTTGGGGCCTGTGTGATGGGACAGTGTGAGTTGGGGGAGTGTGTGAGGGAATGGTGTTAGTTGGGGGGAGTGTGTGATGGGACAGTCTGAGTTGGGAGTGTGTGTGATGGGACGGTGTGAGTTGGGGTGAGTGTGTGATGGGACAGTGTAGTTGGGGAGTGTGTGATGGGACAGTGTGAGTTGGAGAGTGTGTGATTGGACAGTGTGAGTTTGGGGGTTGTGTGTGATGGGACAGTGCGAGTTGGAGGAGTGTGTGATGGGACGGTGTAAGTTGGGGGAGTGTGTGATGGGACGATGTGAGTTGGGGGACTGTGTGATGGGACGGTGTGAGTTGGGGAGTGTGTGATGGGACAGTGTGAGATGGGGGGAGTGGGTGATGGGACGGTGTTAGTTGGGGGAGTGTGTGATGGGACAGTGTGAGCTGGGGAGTGTGTGATTGGACAGTGTGAGTTAGGGGGAGTGTGTGATGGGACACTGTGAGTTGAGGAGTGTGTGATGGTCAGTGTCAGTTGGGGGGGTCGAGTGTGTGATGGGACAGTGTGAGTTGGGGGAGTGTGTGATGGGACGGTGTGAGTTGGGGGACTGTGTGATGGGACGGTGTGAGTTGGGGAGTGTGTGATAGGACAGTGTGAGATGGGGGGAGTGGGTGATGGGACGGTGTTAGTTGGGGGAGTGTGTGATGGGACGGTGATAGCTGGGGGAGTGTGTGATGGGACAGTGTGAGTTGGGGAGTGTGTGATTGGACAGTGTGAGTTGGGGGGAGTGTGTGATGGGACAGTGTGAGTTGGGGAGTGTGTGATGGGACGGTGTGAGTTGGGGGAGTGTGTGATGAGACGGTGTGAGTTGGGGGAGTGTGTGATGGGACAGTGTGAGTTGGTGAGTGTGTGATGGGACAGTGTGAGTTGGTGAGTGTGTGATGGGACAGTGTAGTTGGGGAGTATGTGCTGAGACAGTGTGAGCTGAGAGAGTGTGCGATGCGACGGTGTGAGTTCAGGGAGTGTGTGATGGGATAGTGGGAGTTGGGGAGTCTGTGATAGGACAGTGTGAATTGGGTGAGAGTGTGACGAGACAGTGTAAGTTGGGGGGAGTGTGTGATGGGACGGTGTGAGTTGGGGAGTGTGTGATTGGACAGTGTGAGTTGGGGGAGTGTGTGATGGACAGTCTGAGTTGAGGAGTGTGTGATGCGACAGTGTGTGTTGGGGGGGCAAGTGTGTGAGGGGACAGTGTGAGTTGGGGGAGTGTGTGATTGGACGGTGTGAGTTGGGGGACTGTCTGTTGAGACAGAGTAAGCTGGGGGAGTGTGTGATGAGACAGTGTGAATTGGAGGGAGTGTGTGATGGGACAGTGTGAGTTGGGGAGTGTGTGATGGGACAGTGTAGTTGGGGAAGCGTGTGATGGGACGGTGTGAGTTGGGGGAGTGTGCGATGGGACGGTGTGAGTTTGGGAGTGTGTGATCGGACGGTGTGAGTTGGGGGACTGTGTGTTGAGACAGTGTAAGCTGGGGGAGTGTGTGATGGGACAGTGTGAATTGGAGGGAGTGTGTGATGGGACAGTGTGAGTTGGGGAGTGTGTGATGGGCCGGTGTGAGTTGGGGAGTGTGTGATGGGCCGGTGTGAGTTGGGGAGTGTGTGATGGGACAGTGTAGTTGGGGAGTATGTGCTGAGACAGTGTGAGCTGAGGGAATGTGTGATGGGAAGGTGTCAGTTGGGGGAGTGTGTGATGGGACAGTGTGAATTGGGGAGTGTGTGATGAGACAGTGTAAGTTGGGGAGTGTGTAATGACACAGAGTGAATTGGAGTGTGTCATGGGACAGTGTGAGTTGGGGAGTGTGTGATTAGGCAGTGTCAGTTGGGGGGAGTGTGTGATGGGACAGTGTAGTTGGGGAGTGTGTGATGAGAAAGTGTGAGTTGGGGGAGAGTGTGATGGGACAGTGTGAGTTGGGGAGTGTGTGATGAGACAGTGTAAGTTGGGGAGTGTGTGATGAGAAAGTGTGAGTTGGGGGAGTGTGTCATGGGACAGTGTGAGTTGGGGAGTGTGTGATGGACAGTGTGATTTGGGGAGTGTGTGATGAGACGGTGTGAGTTGGGGGGAGAGTGTGATAGGACAGTGTGAGTTGGAGAGTGTCTGATGGGACAGTGTGAGTTGGAGGTTGTGTGTGATGGGACGGTGTGTGTTGGAGGAGTGTGTGATGGGACAGGGTGAGTTAGGGGAGTGTGTGATGGGACAGTCTGAGGTGGGAGTGTGTGTGATGGGACGGTGTGAGTTGGGGGGAGTGTGTGATGGGACAGTGTAGTTGGGGAGTGTGTGATGGGACAGTGTGAGTTGGGGAGTGTGTGATTGGACAGGGTGAGTTTGGGGGTTGTGGGTGATGGGACAGTGCGAGTTGGAGGAGTGTGTGATGGGACGGTGTAAGTTGGGGGAGTGTGTGATGGGACGGTGTAAGTTGGGGGAGTGTGTGATGGGACAGTGTGAGCTGGGGAGTGTGTGATTGGACAGTGCGAGTTGGGGGAGTGTGTGATGGGACGATGTGAGTTGGGGGACTGTGTGATGGGACGGTGTGAGCTGGGGAGTGTGTGATGGGACAGTGTGAGATGGGGGGAGTGGGTGATGGGACGATGTTAGTTGGGGGAGTGTGTGATGGGACAGTGTGAGCTGGGGAGCGTGTGATTGGACAGTGTGAGTTAGGGGGAGTGTGTGATGGGACACTGTGAGTTGAGGAGTGTGTGATGGTCAGTGTGAGTTGGGGGGGTCGAGTATGTGATGGGACAGTGTGAGTTGGGGGAGTGTGTGATGGGACGGTGTGAGTTGGGGGACTGTGTGATGGGACGGTGTGAGTTGGGGAGTGTGTGATGGGACAGTGTGAGATGGGGGGAGTGGGTGATGGGACGGTGTTAGTTGGGGGAGTGTGTGATGGGACAGTGATAGCTGGGGGAGTGTGTGATGGGACAGTGTGAGTTGGGGAGTGTGTGATTGGACAGTGTGAGTTGGGGGGAGTGTGTGATGGGACAGTGTGAGTTGGGGAGTGTGTGATGGGACGGTGTGAGTTGGGGGAGTGTGTGATGAGACGGTGTGAGTTGGGGGAGTGTGTGATGGGACAGTGTGAGTTGGTGAGTGTGTGATGGGACAGTGTGAGTTGGTGAGTGTGTGATGGGACAGTGTGAGTTGGTGAGTGTGTGATGGGACAGTGTAGTTGGGGAGTATGTGCTGAGACAGTGTGAGCTGAGAGAGTGTGCGATGCGACGGTGTGAGTTCGGGGAGTGTGTGATGGGATAGTGGGAGTTGGGGAGTCTGTGATAGGAAAGTGTGAATTGGGTGAGTGTGTGACGAGACAGTGTAAGTTGGGGGGAGTGTGTGATGGGACGGTGTGAGTTGGGGAGTGTGTGATTGGACAGTGTGAGTTGGGGGGAGTGTGTGATGGACAGTCTGAGTTGAGGAATGTGTGATGCGACAGTGTGTGTTGGGGGGGCAAGTGTGTGAGGGGACAGTGTGAGTTGGGGGAGTGTGTGATCGGACGGTGTGAGTTGGGGGACTGTCTGTAGAGACAGAGTAAGCTGGGGGAGTGTGTGATGAGACAGTGTGAATTGGAGGGAGTGTGTGATGGGACAGTGTGAGTTGGGGAGTGTGTGATAGGATAGTGTGAATTGGGGAGTGTGTGATGAGACAGTGTGAGTTGTGGGAGTGTGTGATGGGACACTGTGAGTTGGGGAGTGCGTAATGAGACAGTGTAAGTTGGGGAGTGTATGATGAGACAGTGTGAATTGGGGGGAGAGTGTGATAGGACAGTGTGAGTTGGAGAGTGTGTGATGGGACAGTGTAGTTGGGGAGTGTGTGATTGAACAGTGTGAGTTAGGGGGAGTGTGTGATGGCACAGTGTGATTTGGGGAGTGTGTGATGAGAAAGTGTGAGTTGGGGGAGAGTGTGATGGGACAGTGTGAGTTGGGGAGTGTGTGATGAGACAGTGTAAGTTGGGGAGTGTGTGATCAGAAAGTGTGAGTTGGGGGAGTGTGTCATGGGACAGTGTGAGTTGGGGAGTGTGTGATGGACAGTGTGATTTGGGGAGTGTGTGATGAGACGGTGTGAGTTGGGGGGAGAGTGTGATAGGACAGTGTGAGTTGGAGAGTGTCTGATGGGACAGTGTGAGTTGGAGATTGTGTGTGATGGGACGGTGTGAGTTGGAGGAGTGTGTGATGGGAGAGTCTGAGTTGGGAGTGTGTGTGATGGGACGGTGTGAGTTAGGGTGAGTGTGTGATGGGACAGTGTAGTTGGGGAGTGTGTGATGGGACAGTGTGAGTTGGAGAGTGTGTGATTGGACAGTGTGAGTTTGGGGGTTGTGTGTGATGGGACACTGCGAGTTGGAGGAGTGTGTGATGGGACGGTGTAAGTTGGGGGAGTGTGTGATGGGACGATGTGAGTTGGGGGACTGTGTGATGGGACGGTGTGAGTTGGGGAGTGTGTGATGGGACAGTGTGAGATGGGGGGAGTGGGTGATGGGACGGTGTTAGTTGGGGGAGTGTGTGATGGGACAGTGTGAGCTGGGGAGTGTGTGATTGGACAGTGTGAGTTAGGGGGAGTGTGTGATGGGACACTGTGAGTTGAGGAGTGTGTGATGGTCAGTGTCAGTTGGGGGGGTCGAGTGTGTGATGGGACAGTGTGAGTTGGGGGAGTGTGTGAGGGGACGGTGTGAGTTGGGGGACTGTGTGATGGGACGGTGTGAGTTGGGGAGTGTGTGACAGGACAGTGTGAGATGGGGGGAGTGGGTGATGGGACGGTGTTAGTTGGGGGAGTGTGTGATGGGACGGTGATAGCTGGGGGAGTGTGTGATGGGACAGTGTGAGTTGGGGAGTGTGTGATTGGACAGTGTGAGTTGGGGGGAGTGTGTGATGGGACAGTGTGAGTTGGGGAGTGTGTGATGGGACGGTGTGAGTTGGGGGAGTGTGTGATGAGACGGTGTGAGTTGGGGGAGTGTGTGATGGGACAGTGTGAGTTGGTGAGTGTGTGATGGGACAGTGTGAGTTGGTGAGTGTGTGATGGGACAGTGTAGTTGGGGAGTATGTGCTGAGACACTGTGAGCTGAGAGAGTGTGCGATGCGACGGTGTGAGTTCGGGGAGTGTGTGATGGGATAGTGGGAGTTGGGGAGTCTGTGATAGGACAGTGTGAATTGGGTGAGTGTGTGACGGGACAGTGTAAGTTGGGGGGAGTGTGTGATGGGACGGTGTGAGTTGGGGAGTGTGTGATTGGACAGTGTGAGTTGGGGGGAGTGTGTGATGGACAGTCTGAGTTGAGGAGTGTGTGATGCGACAGTGTGTGTTGGGGGGGCAAGTGTGTGAGGGGACAGTGTGAGTTGGGGGAGTGTGTGATCGGACGGTGTGAGTTGGGGGACTGTCTGTTGAGACAGAGTAAGCTGGGGGAGTGTGTGATGAGACAGTGTGAATTGGAGGGAGTGTGTGATGGGACAGTGTGAGTTGGGGAGTGTGTGATGGGACAGTGTAGTTGGGGGAGCGTGTGATGGGACGGTGTGAGTTGGGGGAGTGTGCGATGGGACGGTGT
The DNA here is from genome assembly GCF_030028105.1 of Mobula birostris. Lineage (NCBI taxonomy): Eukaryota > Metazoa > Chordata > Chondrichthyes > Myliobatiformes > Myliobatidae > Mobula > Mobula birostris. The sequence continues at coordinate 17,728 of NW_027277074.1, forward strand.
GAGTTTGGGAGTGTGTGATCGGACGGTGTGAGTTGGGGGACTGTGTGTTGAGACAGTGTAAGCTGGGGGAGTGTGTGATGGGACAGTGTGAATTGGAGGGAGTGTGTGATGGGACAGTGTGAGTTGGGGAGTGTGTGATGGGCCGGTATGAGTTGGGGAGTGTGTGATGGGACAGTGTAGTTGGGGAGTATGTGCTTCGACAGTGTGAGATGAGGGAATGTGTGATGGGAAGGTGTCAGTTGGGGGAGTGTGTGATGGGACAGTGTGAATTGGGGAGTGTGTGATGAGACAGTGTAAGTTGGGGAGTGTATAATGACACAGTGTGAATTGGAGTGTGTCATGGGACAGTGTGAGTTGGGGAGTGTGTGATTAGGCAGTGTCAGTTGGGGGGAGTGTGTGATGGGACAGTGTAGTTGGGGAGTGTGTGATTGAACAGTGTGAGTTAGGGGGAGTGTGTGATGGCACAGTGTGATTTGGGGAGTGTGTGATGAGAAAGTGTGAGTTGGGGGAGAGTGTGATGGGACAGTGTGAGTTGGGGAGTGTGTGATGAGACAGTGTAAGTTGGGGAGTGTGTGATCAGAAAGTGTGAGTTGGGGGAGTGTGTCATGGGACAGTGTGAGTTGGGGAGTGTGTGATGGACAGTGTGATTTGGGGAGTGTGTGATGAGACGGTGTGAGTTGGGGGGAGAGTGTGATAGGACAGTGTGAGTTGGAGAGTGTCTGATGAGACAGTGTGAGTTGGAGATTGTGTGTGATGGGACGGTGTGAGTTGGAGGAGTGTGTGATGGGAGAGTCTGAGTTGGGAGTGTGTGTGATGGGACGGTGTGAGTTAGGGTGAGTGTGTGATGGGACAGTGTAGTTGGGGAGTGTGTGATGGGACAGTGTGAGTTGGAGAGTGTGTGATTGGACAGTGTGAGTTTGGGGGTTGTGTGTGATGGGACAGTGCGAGTTGGAGGAGTGTGTGATGGGACGGTGTAAGTTGGGGGAGTGTGTGATGGGACGATGTGAGTTGGGGGACTGTGTGATGGGACGGTGTGAGTTGGGGAGTGTGTGATGGGACAGTGTGAGATGGGGGGAGTGGGTGATGGGACGGTGTTAGTTGGGGGAGTGTGTGATGGGACAGTGTGAGCTGGGGAGTGTGTGATTGGACAGTGTGAGTTAGGGGGAGTGTGTGATGGGACACTGTGAGTTGAGGAGTGTGTGATGGTCAGTGTCAGTTGGGGGGGTCGAGTGTGTGATGGGACAGTGTGAGTTGGGGGAGTGTGTGAGGGGACGGTGTGAGTTGGGGGACTGTGTGATGGGACGGTGTGAGTTGGGGAGTGTGTGATCAGAAAGTGTGAGTTGGGGGAGTGTGTCATGGGACAGTGTGAGTTGGGGAGTGTGTGATGGACAGTGTGATTTGGGGAGTGTGTGATGAGACGGTGTGAGTTGGGGGGAGAGTGTGATAGGACAGTGTGAGTTGGAGAGTGTCTGATGGGACAGTGTGAGTTGGAGATTGTGTGTGATGGGACGGTGTGAGTTGGAGGAGTGTGTGATGGGAGAGTCTGAGTTGGGAGTGTGTGTGATGGGACGGTGTGAGTTAGGGTGAGTGTGTGATGGGACAGTGTAGTTGGGGAGTGTGTGATGGGACAGTGTGAGTTGGAGAGTGTGTGATTGGACAGTGTGAGTTTGGGGGTTGTGTGTGATGGGACACTGCGAGTTGGAGGAGTGTGTGATGGGACGGTGTAAGTTGGGGGAGTGTGTGATGGGACGATGTGAGTTGGGGGACTGTGTGATGGGACGGTGTGAGTTGGGGAGTGTGTGATGGGACAGTGTGAGATGGGGGGAGTGGGTGATGGGACGGTGTTAGTTGGGGGAGTGTGTGATGGGACAGTGTGAGCTGGGGAGTGTGTGATTGGACAGTGTGAGTTAGGGGGAGTGTGTGATGGGACACTGTGAGTTGAGGAGTGTGTGATGGTCAGTGTCAGTTGGGGGGGTCGAGTGTGTGATGGGACAGTGTGAGTTGGGGGAGTGTGTGAGGGGACGGTGTGAGTTGGGGGACTGTGTGATGGGACGGTGTGAGTTGGGGAGTGTGTGACAGGACAGTGTGAGATGGGGGGAGTGGGTGATGGGACGGTGTTAGTTGGGGGAGTGTGTGATGGGACGGTGATAGCTGGGGGAGTGTGTGATGGGACAGTGTGAGTTGGGGAGTGTGTGATTGGACAGTGTGAGTTGGGGGGAGTGTGTGATGGGACAGTGTGAGTTGGGGAGTGTGTGATGGGACGGTGTGAGTTGGGGGAGTGTGTGATGAGACGGTGTGAGTTGGGGGAGTGTGTGATGGGACAGTGTGAGTTGGTGAGTGTGTGATGGGACAGTGTGAGTTGGTGAGTGTGTGATGGGACAGTGTAGTTGGGGAGTATGTGCTGAGACACTGTGAGCTGAGAGAGTGTGCGATGCGACGGTGTGAGTTCGGGGAGTGTGTGATGGGATAGTGGGAGTTGGGGAGTCTGTGATAGGACAGTGTGAATTGGGTGAGTGTGTGACGGGACAGTGTAAGTTGGGGGGAGTGTGTGATGGGACGGTGTGAGTTGGGGAGTGTGTGATTGGACAGTGTGAGTTGGGGGGAGTGTGTGATGGACAGTCTGAGTTGAGGAGTGTGTGATGCGACAGTGTGTGTTGGGGGGGCAAGTGTGTGAGGGGACAGTGTGAGTTGGGGGAGTGTGTGATCGGACGGTGTGAGTTGGGGGACTGTCTGTTGAGACAGAGTAAGCTGGGGGAGTGTGTGATGAGACAGTGTGAATTGGAGGGAGTGTGTGATGGGACAGTGTGAGTTGGGGAGTGTGTGATGGGACAGTGTAGTTGGGGGAGCGTGTGATGGGACGGTGTGAGTTGGGGGAGTGTGTGTTGAGACAGTGTAAGCTGGGGGAGTGTGTGATGGGACAGTGTGAATTGGAGGGAGTGTGTGATGGGACAGTGTGAGTTGGGGAGTGTGTGATGGGCCGGTATGAGTTGGGGAGTGTGTGATGGGACAGTGTAGTTGGGGAGTATGTGCTTCGACAGTGTGAGATGAGGGAATGTGTGATGGGAAGGTGTCAGTTGGGGGAGTGTGTGATGGGACAGTGTGAATTGGGGAGTGTGTGATGAGACAGTGTAAGTTGGGGAGTGTATAATGACACAGTGTGAATTGGAGTGTGTCATGGGACAGTGTGAGTTGGGGAGTGTGTGATTAGGCAGTGTCAGTTGGGGGGAGTGTGTGATGGGACAGTGTAGTTGGGGAGTGTGTGATTGAACAGTGTGAGTTAGGGGGAGTGTGTGATGGCACAGTGTGATTTGGGGAGTGTGTGATGAGAAAGTGTGAGTTGGGGGAGAGTGTGATGGGACAGTGTGAGTTGGGGAGTGTGTGATGAGACAGTGTAAGTTGGGGAGTGTGTGATCAGAAAGTGTGAGTTGGGGGAGTGTGTCATGGGACAGTGTGAGTTGGGGAGTGTGTGATGGACAGTGTGATTTGGGGAGTGTGTGATGAGACGGTGTGAGTTGGGGGGAGAGTGTGATAGGACAGTGTGAGTTGGAGAGTGTCTGATGAGACAGTGTGAGTTGGAGATTGTGTGTGATGGGACGGTGTGAGTTGGAGGAGTGTGTGATGGGAGAGTCTGAGTTGGGAGTGTGTGTGATGGGACGGTGTGAGTTAGGGTGAGTGTGTGATGGGACAGTGTAGTTGGGGAGTGTGTGATGGGACAGTGTGAGTTGGAGAGTGTGTGATTGGACAGTGTGAGTTTGGGGGTTGTGTGTGATGGGACAGTGCGAGTTGGAGGAGTGTGTGATGGGACGGTGTAAGTTGGGGGAGTGTGTGATGGGACGATGTGAGTTGGGGGACTGTGTGATGGGACGGTGTGAGTTGGGGAGTGTGTGATGGGACAGTGTGAGATGGGGGGAGTGGGTGATGGGACGGTGTTAGTTGGGGGAGTGTGTGATGGGACAGTGTGAGCTGGGGAGTGTGTGATTGGACAGTGTGAGTTAGGGGGAGTGTGTGATGGGACACTGTGAGTTGAGGAGTGTGTGATGGTCAGTGTCAGTTGGGGGGGTCGAGTGTGTGATGGGACAGTGTGAGTTGGGGGAGTGTGTGAGGGGACGGTGTGAGTTGGGGGACTGTGTGATGGGACGGTGTGAGTTGGGGAGTGTGTGATAGGACAGTGTGAGATGGGGGGAGTGGGTGATGGGACGGTGTTAGTTGGGGGAGTGTGTGATGGGACGGTGATAGCTGGGGGAGTGTGTGATGGGACAGTGGGAGTTGGGGAGTGTGTGATTGGACAGTGTGAGTTGGGGGGAGTGTGTGATGGGACAGTGTGCGTTGGGGAGTGTGTGATGGGACGGTGTGAGTTGGGGGAGTGTGTGATGAGACGGTGTGAGTTGGGGGAGTGTGTGATGGGACAGTGTGAGTTGGTGAGTGTGTGATGGGACAGTGTGAGTTGGTGAGTGTGTGATGGGACAGTGTAGTTGGGGAGTATGTGCTGAGACACTGTGAGCTGAGAGAGTGTGCGATGCGACGGTGTGAGTTCGGGGAGTGTGTGATGGGATAGTGGGAGTTGGGGAGTCTGTGATAGGAAAGTGTGAATTGGGTGAGTGTGTGACGAGACAGTGTAAGTTGGGGGGAGTGTGTGATGGGACGGTGTGAGTTGGGGAGTGTGTGATTGGACAGTGTGAGTTGGGGGGAGTGTGTGATGGACAGTCTGAGTTGAGGAGTGTGTGATGCGACAGTGTGTGTTGGGGGGGCAAGTGTGTGATGAGACAGTGTAAGTTGGGGAGTGTGTAATGACACAGTGAATTGGAGTGTGTCATGGGACAGTGTGAGTTGGGGAGTGTGTGATTAGGCAGTGTCAGTTGGGGGGAGTGTGTGATGGGACAGTGTAGTTGGGGAGTGTGTGATTGAACAGTGTGAGTTAGGGGGAGTGTGTGATGGCACAGTGTGATTTGGGGAGTGTGTGATGAGAAAGTGTGAGTTGGGGGAGAGTGTGATGGGACAGTGTGAGTTGGGGAGTGTGTGATGAGACAGTGTAAGTTGGGGAGTGTGTGATCAGAAAGTGTGAGTTGGGGGAGTGTGTCATGGGACAGTGTGAGTTGGGGAGTGTGTGATGGACAGTGTGATTTGGGGAGTGTGTGATGAGACGGTGTGAGTTGGGGGGAGAGTGTGATAGGACAGTGTGAGTTGGAGAGTGTCTGATGGGACAGTGTGAGGTGGAGATTGTGTGTGATGGGACGGTGTGAGTTGGAGGAGTGTGTGATGGGAGAGTCTGAGTTGGGAGTGTGTGTGATGGGACGGTGTGAGTTAGGGTGAGTGTGTGATGGGACAGTGTAGTTGGGGAGTGTGTGATGGGACAGTGTGAGTTGGAGAGTGTGTGATTGGACAGTGTGAGTTTGGGGGTTGTGTGTGATGGGACAGTGCGAGTTGGAGGAGTGTGTGATGGGACGGTGTAAGTTGGGGGAGTGTGTGATGGGACGATGTGAGTTGGGGGACTGTGTGATGGGACGGTGTGAGTTGGGGAGTGTGTGATGGGACAGTGTGAGATGGGGGGAGTGGGTGATGGGACGGTGTTAGTTGGGGGAGTGTGTGATGGGACAGTGTGAGCTGGGGAGTGTGTGATTGGACAGTGTGAGTTAGGGGGAGTGTGTGATGGGACACTGTGAGTTGAGGAGTGTGTGATGGTCAGTGTCAGTTGGGGGGGTCGAGTGTGTGATGGGACAGTGTGAGTTGGGGGAGTGTGTGAGGGGACGGTGTGAGTTGGGGGACTGTGTGATGGGACGGTGTGAGTTGGGGAGTGTGTGATAGGACAGTGTGAGATGGGGGGAGTGGGTGATGGGACGGTGTTAGTTGGGGGAGTGTGTGATGGGACGGTGATAGCTGGGGGAGTGTGTGATGGGACAGTGTGAGTTGGGGAGTGTGTGATTGGACAGTGTGAGTTGGGGGGAGTGTGTGATGGGACAGTGTGAGTTGGGGAGTGTGTGATGGGACGGTGTGAGTTGGGGGAGTGTGCGATGCGACGGTGTGAGTTCGGGGAGTGTGTGATGGGATAGTGGGAGTTGGGGAGTCTGTGATAGGACAGTGTGAATTGGGTGAGTGTGTGACGGGACAGTGTAAGTTGGGGGGAGTGTGTGATGGGACGGTGTGAGTTGGGGAGTGTGTGATTGGACAGTGTGAGTTGGGGGGAGTGTGTGATGGACAGTCTGAGTTGAGGAGTGTGTGATGCGACAGTGTGTGTTGGGGGGGCAAGTGTGTGAGGGGACAGTGTGAGTTGGGGGAGTGTGTGATCGGACGGTGTGAGTTGGGGGACTGTCTGTTGAGACAGAGTAAGCTGGGGGAGTGTGTGATGAGACAGTGTGAATTGGAGGGAGTGTGTGATGGGACAGTGTGAGTTGGGGAGTGTGTGATGGGACAGTGTAGTTGGGGGAGCGTGTGATGGGACGGTGTGAGTTGGGGGAGTGTGCGATGGGACGGTGTGAGTTTGGGAGTGTGTGATCGGACGGTGTGAGTTGGGGGACTGTGTGTTGAGACAGTGTAAGCTGGGGGAGTGTGTGATGGGACAGTGTGAATTGGAGGGAGTGTGTGATGGGACAGTGTGAGTTGGGGAGTGTGTGATGGGCCGGTGTGAGTTGGGGAGTGTGTGATGGGACAGTGTAGTTGGGGAGTATGTGCTGAGACAGTGTGAGCTGAGGGAATGTGTGATGGGAAGGTGTCAGTTGGGGGAGTGTGTGATGGGACAGTGTGAATTGGGGAGTGTGTGATGAGACAGTGTAAGTTGGGGAGTGTATAATGACACAGTGTGAATTGGAGTGTGTCATGGGACAGTGTGAGTTGGGGAGTGTGTGATTAGGCAGTGTCAGTTGGGGGGAGTGTGTAATGGGACAGTGTAGTTGGGGAGTGTGTGATTGAACAGTGTGAGTTAGGGGGAGTGTGTGATGGCACAGTGTGATTTGGGGAGTGTGTGATGAGAAAGTGTGAGTTGGGGGAGAGTGTGATGGGACAGTGTGAGTTGGGGAGTGTGTGATGAGACAGTGTAAGTTGGGGAGTGTGTGATCAGAAAGTGTGAGTTGGGGGAGTGTGTCATGGGACAGTGTGAGTTGGGGAGTGTGTGATGGACAGTGTGATTTGGGGAGTGTGTGATGAGACGGTGTGAGTTGGGGGGAGAGTGTGATAGGACAGTGTGAGTTGGAGAGTGTCTGATGGGACAGTGTGAGTTGGAGATTGTGTGTGATGGGACGGTGTGAGTTGGAGGAGTGTGTGATGGGAGAGTCTGAGTTGGGAGTGTGTGTGATGGGACGGTGTGAGTTAGGGTGAGTGTGTGATGGGACAGTGTAGTTGGGGGAGTGTGTGATGGGACAGTGTGAGTTGGAGAGTGTGTGATTGGACAGTGTGAGTTTGGGGGTTGTGTGTGATGGGACAGTGCGAGTTGGAGGAGTGTGTGATGGGACGGTGTAAGTTAGGGGAGTGTGTGATGGGACGATGTGAGTTGGGGGACTGTGTGATGGGACGGTGTGAGTTGGGGAGTGTGTGATGGGACAGTGTGAGATGGGGGGAGTGGGTGATGGGACGGTGTTAGTTGGGGGAGTGTGTGATGGGACAGTGTGAGCTGGGGAGTGTGTGATTGGACAGTGTGAGTTAGGGGGAGTGTGTGATGGGACACTGTGAGTTGAGGAGTGTGTGATGGTCAGTGTCAGTTGGGGGGGTCGAGTGTGTGATGGGACAGTGTGAGTTGGGTGAGTGTGTGAGGGGACGGTGTGAGTTGGGGGACTGTGTGATGGGACGGTGTGAGTTGGGGAGTGTGTGATAGGACAGTGTGAGATGGGGGGAGTGGGTGATGGGACGGTGTTAGTTGGGGGAGTGTGTGATGGGACGGTGATAGCTGGGGGAGTGTGTGATGGGACAGTGTGAGTTGGGGAGTGTGTGATGGGACAGTGTGAGTTGGTGAGTGTGTGATGGGACAGTGTAGTTGGGGAGTATGTGCTGAGACACTGTGAGCTGAGAGAGTGTGCGATGCGACGGTGTGAGTTCGGGGAGTGTGTGATGGGATAGTGGGAGTTGGGGAGTCTGTGATAGGACAGTGTGAATTGGGTGAGTGTGTGACGAGACAGTGTAAGTTGGGGGGAGTGTGTGATGGGACGGTGTGAGTTGGGGAGTGTGTGATTGGACAGTGTGAGTTGGGGGGAGTGTGTGATGGACAGTCTGAGTTGAGGAGTGTGTGATGCGACAGTGTGTGTTGGGGGGGCAAGTGTGTGAGGGGACAGTGTGAGTTGGGGGAGTGTGTGATCGGACGGTGTGAGTTGGGGGACTGTCTGTTGAGACAGAGTAAGCTGGGGGAGTGTGTGATGAGACAGTGTGAATTGGAGGGAGTGTGTGATGGGACAGTGTGAGTTGGGGAGTGTGTGATGGGACAGTGTAGTTGGGGGAGCGTGTGATGGGACGGTGTGAGTTGGGGGAGTGTGCGATGGGACGGTGTGAGTTTGGGAGTGTGTGATCGGACGGTGTGAGTTGGGGGACTGTGTGTTGCGACAGTGTAAGCTGGGGGAGTGTGTGATGGGACAGTGTGAATTGGAGGGAGTGTGTGATGGGACAGTGTGAGTTGGGGAGTGTGTGATGGGCCGGTGTGAGTTGGGGAGTGTGTGATGGGACAGTGTAGTTGGGGAGTATGTGCTGAGACAGTGTGAGCTGAGGGAATGTGTGATGGGAAGGTGTCAGTTGGGGGAGTGTGTGATGGGACAGTGTGAATTGGGGAGTGTGTGATGAGACAGTGTAAGTTGGGGAGTGTATAATGACACAGTGTGAATTGGAGTGTGTCATGGGACAGTGTGAGTTGGGGAGTGTGTGATTAGGCAGTGTCAGTTGGGGGGAGTGTGTGATGGGACAGTGTAGTTGGGGAGTGTGTGATTGGATAGTGGGAGTTTGGGGGTTGTGTCTAATGGGACGGTGCGAGTTGGAGGAGTGTGTGATGGGACGGTGTAAGTTGGGGGAGAGTGTGATGGGACGGCGTAAGTTGGGGGAGTGTGTGATGGGACAGTGTGAGTTGGGGAGTGTGTGATTGAACAGTGTGAGTTAGGGGGAGTGTGTGACGGGACAGTGTGAGTTGGGGAGTGTGTGATGAGAAAGTGTGAGTTGGGGGAGAGTGTGATGGGACAGTGTGAGTTGGGGAGTGTGTGATGAGACAGTGTAAGTTGGGGAGTGTGTGATGAGAAAGTGTGAGTTGGGGGAGTGTGTCATGGGACAGTGTGAGTTGGGGAGTGTGTGATGGACAGTGTGATTTGGGGAGTGTGTGATGAGACGGTGTGAGTTGGGGGGAGAGTGTGATAGGACAGTGTGAGTTGGAGAGTGTCTGATGGGACAGTGTGAGTTGGAGGTTGTGTGTGATGGGACAGGGTGAGTTAGGGGAGTGTGTGATGGGACAGTCTGAGTTGGGAGTGTGTGTGATGGGACGGTGTGAGTTGGGGGGAGTGTGTGATGGGACAGTGTAGTTGGGGAGTGTGTGATGGGACAGTGTGAGTTGGGGAGTGTGTGATTGGACAGTGTGAGTTTGGGGGTTGTGTGTGATGGGACAGTGCGAGTTGGAGGAGTGTGTGATGGGACGGTGTAAGTTGGGGGAGTGTGTGATGGGACGGTGTAAGTTGGGGGAGTGTGTGATGGGACAGTGTGAGCTGGGGAGTGTGTGATTGGACAGTGTGAGTTGGGGGAGTGTGTGATGGGACACTGTGAGTTGAAGAGTGTGTGATGGTCAGTGTGAGTTGGGGGGGTCGAGTGTGTGATGGGACAGTGTGAGTTGGGGGAGTGTGTGATGGGACGATGTGAGTTGGGGGACTGTGTGATGGGACGGTGTGAGTTGGGGAGTGTGTGATGGGACAGTGTGAGATGGGGGGAGTGGGTGATTGGACAGTGTGAGTTAGGGGGAGTGTGTGATGGGACACTGTGAGTTGAGGAGTGTGTGATGGTCAGTGTGAGTTGGGGGGGGTCGAGTGTGTGATGGGACAGTGTGAGTTGGGGGAGTGTGTGATGGGACGGTGTGAGTTGGGGGACTGTGTGATGGGACGGTGTGAGTTGGGGAGTGTGTGATGGGACAGTGTGAGATGGGGGGAGTGGGTGATGGGACGGTGTTAGTTGGGGGAGTGTGTGATGGGACAGTGATAGCTGGGGGAGTGTGTGATGGGACAGTGTGAGTTGGGGAGTGTGTGATTGGACAGTGTGAGTTGGGGGGAGTGTGTGATGGGACAGTGTGAGTTGGAGGAGTGTGTGATGGGACAGTCTGAGTTGGGAGTGTGTGTGATGGGACGGTGTGAGTTGGGGGGAGTGTGTGATGGGACAGTGTAGTTGGGGAGTGTGTGATGGGACAGTGTGAGTTGGAGAGTGTGAGTTTGGGGGTTGTGTGTGATGGGACAGTGCGAGTTGGAGGAGTGTGTGATGGTACGGTGTAAGTTGGGGGAGTGTGTGATGGGACGATGTGAGTTGGGGGACTGTGTGATGGGACGGTGTGAGTTGGGGAGTGTGTGATGGGACAGTGTGAGATGGGGGGGAGTGGGTGATGGGACGGTGTTAGTTGGGGGAGTGTGTGATGGGACAGTGTGAGCTGGGGAGTGTGTGATTGGACAGTGTGAGTTAGGGGGAGTGTGTGATGGGACACTGTGAGTTGAGGAGTGTGTGATGGTCAGTGTCAGTTGGGGGGGTCGAGTGTGTGATGGGACAGTGTGAGTTGGGGGAGTGTGTGAGGGGACGGTGTGAGTTGGGGGACTGTGTGATGGGACGGTGTGAGTTGGGGAGTGTGTGATTGGACAGTGTGAGTTGGGGGGAGTGTGTGACGGGACAGTGTGAGTTGGGGAGTGTGTGATGGGACGGTGTGAGTTGGGGGAGTGTGTGACGAGACGGTGTGAGTTGGGGGAGTGTGTGATGGGACAGTGTGAGTTGGTGAGTGTGTGATGGGACAGTGTGAGTTGGTGAGTGTGTGATGGGACAGTGTAGTTGGGGAGTATGTGCTGAGACACTGTGAGCTGAGAGAGTGTGCGATGCGACGGTGTGAGTTCGGGGAGTGTGTGATGGGATAGTGGGAGTTGGGGAGTCTGTGATAGGACAGTGTGAATTGGGTGAGTGTGTGACGAGACAGTGTAAGTTGGGGGGAGTGTGTGATGGGACGGTGTGAGTTGGGGAGTGTGTGATTGGACAGTGTGAGTTGGGGGGAGTGTGTGATGGACAGTCTGAGTTGAGGAGTGTGTGATGCGACGGTGTGTGTTGGGGGGGCAAGTGTGTGAGGGGACAGTGTGAGTTGGGGGAGTGTGTGATCGGACGGTGTGAGTTGGGGGACTGTCTGTTGAGACAGAGTAAGCTGGGGGAGTGTGTGATGAGACAGTGTGAATTGGAGGGAGTGTGTGATGGGACAGTGTGAGTTGGGGAGTGTGTGATGGGACAGTGTAGTTGGGGGAGCGTGTGATGGGACGGTGTGAGTTGGGGGAGTGTGCGATGGGACGGTGTGAGTTTGGGAGTGTGTGATCGGACGGTGTGAGTTGGGGGACTGTGTGTTGAGACAGTGTAAGCTGGGGGAGTGTGTGATGGGACAGTGTGAATTGGAGGGAGTGTGTGATGGGACAGTGTGAGTTGGGGAGTGTGTGATGGGCCGGTGTGAGTTGGGGAGTGTGTGATGGGACAGTGTAGTTGGGGAGTATGTGCTGAGACAGTGTGAGCTGAGGGAATGTGTGATAGGAAGGTGTCAGTTGGGGGAGTGTGTGATGGGACAGTGTGAATTGGGGAGTGTGTGATGAGACAGTGTAAGTTGGGGAGTGTGTAATGACACAGTGTGAATTGGAGTGTGTCATGGGACAGTGTGAGTTGGGGAGTGTGTGATGAGACAGTGTAAGTTGGGGAGTGTGTGATGAGAAAGTGTGAGTTGGGGGAGTGTGTCATGGGACAGTGTGAGTTGGGGAGTGTGTGATGGACAGTGTGATTTGGGGAGTGTGTGATGGGACAGGGTGAGTTGGAGGTTGTGTGTGATGGGACGGTGTGAGTTGGAGGAGTGTGTGATGGGACAGGGTGAGTTAGGGGAGTGTGTGATGGGACAGTCTGAGTTGGGAGTGTGTGTGATGGGACGGTGTGAGTTGGGGGGTGTGTGTGATGGGACAGTGTAGTTGGGGAGTGTGTGATGGGACAGTGTGAGTTGGGGAGTGTGTGATTGGACAGTGTGAGTTTGGGGGTTGTGTGTGATGGGACAGTGCGAGTTGGAGGAGTGTGTGATGGGACGGTGTAAGTTGGGGGAGTGTGTGATGGGACGGTGTAAGTTGGGGGAGTGTGAGATGGGACAGTGTGAGCTGGGGAGTGTGTGATTGGACAGTGTGAGTTAGGGGGAGTGTGTGATGGGACACTGTGAGTTGAAGAGTGTGTGATGGTCAGTGTGAGTTGGGAGGGTCGAGTGTGTGATGGGGACAGTGTGAGTTGGGGGAGTGTGTGATGGGACGATGTGAGTTGGGGGACTGTGTAATGGGACGGTGTGAGTTGGGGAGTGTGTGATGGGACAGTGTGAGATGGGGGGAGTGGGTGATGGGACGATGTTAGTTGGGGGAGTGGTGATGGGACAGTGTGAGCTGGGGAGTGTGTGATTGGACAGTGTGAGTTAGGGGGAGTGTGTGATGGGACACTGTGAGTTGAGGAGTGTGTGATGTTCAGTGTGAGTTGGGGGGGGTCGAGTGTGTGATGGCACAGTGTGAGTAGGGGGAGTGTGTGATGGGACGGTGTGAGTTGGGGGACTGTGTGATGGGACGGTGTGAGTTGGGGAGTGTGTGATGGGACAGTGTGAGATGGGGGGAGTGGGTGATGGGACGGTGTTAGTTGGGGGAGTGTGTGATGGGACAGTGATAGCTGGGGGAGTGTGTGATGGGACAGTGTGAGTTGGGGAGTGTGTGATTGGACAGTGTGAGTTGGGGGGAGTGTGTGATGGGACAGTGGGAGTTGGGGAGTGTGTGATGGGACGGTGTGAGTTGGGGGAGTGTGTGATGGGACGGTGTGAGTTGGGGGAGTGTGTGATGGGACAGTGTGAGTTGGTGAGTGTGTGATGGGACAGTGTGAGTTGGTGAGTGTGTGATGGGACAGTGTAGTTGGGGAGTATGTGCTGAGACAGTGTGAGCTGAGAGAGTGTGCGATGCGACGGTGTGAGTTCGGGGAGTGTGTGATGGGATAGTGGGAGTTGGGGAGTCTGTGATAGGACAGTGTGAATTGGGTGAATGTGTGACGAGACAGTGTAAGTTGGGGGGAGTGTGTGATGGGACGGTGTGAGTTGGGGAGTGTGTGATTGGACAGTGTGAGTTGGGGGGAGTGTGTGATGGACAGTCTGAGTTGAGGAGTGTGTGATGCGACAGTGTGTGTTGGGGGGGCAGGTGTGTGAGGGGACAGTGTGTGTTGGGGGGGCAGGTGTGTGATCGGACGGTGTGAGTTGGGGGACTGTCTGTAGAGACAGAGTAAGCTGGGGGAGTGTGTGATGAGACAGTGTGAATTGGAGGGAGTGTGTGATGGGACAGTGTGAGTTGGGGAGTGTGTGATAGGATAGTGTGAATTGGGGGAGTGTGTGATGAGACAGTGTGAGTTGTGGGAGTGTGTGATGGGACAGTGTGAGTTGGGGAGTGCGTAATGAGACAGTGTAAGTTGGGGAGTGTGTGATGAGACAGTGTGAATTGGGGGAGTGTGTCATGGGACAGTCTGAGTTGGGGAGTGTGTGATGGGACAGTTTGAGTTGGGGGGCGAGTGTGAGATGGGACAGTTAGTTGGGGGAGAGTGTGATGGGACGGTGTGAGTTGCGGGAGGGTGTGATGAGACAGTGTGAGTTGGGGGAGTGTTTGATAAGACAGTATGAATTGGGGGGAGTGTCTGATGGGATAGTGTGAGTTGGGGAGTTTGTGATGGGACGGTGTGAGTTGGGGAGTGTGTGATGGGACAGTGTAGTAGAGGAGTGTGTGCTGACACAGTGTGAGCTGAGGGAGTGTGTGATGGGACGGTGTTAGTTGGGGGAGTGTCTGATGGGACGGTGTTAGTTGGGGGACTGTGTGATGGGACACTGTGAGTTGGGGGGAGTGTGTGATGGGACGGTGTTAGTTTGGGGATTGTGTGATGGGACGGTGTTAGCTGGGGGAGTGTCTGATGGGACGGTGTTAGCTGGGGGAGTGTGTGATGGGACAGTGTGAGTTGGGGAGTGTGTGATTGGACAGTGTGAGTTGGGGGGAGTGTGTGATGGGACAGTGTGAGTTGGGGAGTGTGTGATGGACAGTGTGATTTGGGGAGTGTGTGATGAGACGGTGTGAGTTGGGGGGAGAGTGTGATAGGACAGTGT
>NW_027277075.1:0-32037 GCF_030028105.1 Mobula birostris
CACTGAAACTCATGCCCTCAAGTTCCTGCACTGAAACTCATGCCCTGAATCTCATGCCCTGAAACTCATGCCCTGAATCTCATGACCTGAAACTCATGCCCTGAACCTCATGCCCTGAAACTCAAGCCCTGAATCTCATGCCCTGAATCTCATGCCCTGAAACTCCTGCACTGAAACACCTGCCCTGAATCTCCTGCCCTGAAAATGAAGCCCTGAATCTCATGCTCTAAAGCTCGTGCACTGAATCTCATGCAATCAATTAACTGCACTGAAACTCATGCCCTGAATCTCATGCCCTGAAACTCATGCCCTGAACCTCAAGCCCTGAAACTCAAGCCCTGAATCTCATGCCCTGAAATTCTTGCCCTAAATCACATACCCTGAAACTCCTGCCCTGAAACTCATGCACTGAAACTCATGCCCTGAATCACATGCCCTAAAACTCCTGCCCTGAATCATCTGCCAAGAAACTCATGCCCTGAATTACATGCCCTGAAATACCTGCCCTGAATCTCATGCCCTGAAACTCATGCCCTGAATCTCATGCCCTGAATCTCATGCCCAGAAACTCCTGCACTGAAACACCAGCCCTGAATCTCCTGCCTTGAAAATCATGCCTGAATCTCATGCCCTGAATCTCATGCTCTGAAACTCGTGCACTGAAACTCATGCCCTCAAGTTCCTGCACTGAAACTCATGCCCTGAATCTCATGCCCTGAAACTCATGCCCTGAATCTCATGACCTGAAACTCATGCCCTGAACCTCATGCCCTGAAACTCAAGCCCTGAATCTCATGCCCGGAATCTCATGCCCTAAATCACATACCCTGAAACTCCTGCCCTGAAACTCATGCACTCAAACTCATGCCCTGAATCACATGCCTTAAAACTCCTGCCCTGAAACTCATGCCCTGAAACTCATGCCCTGAACCTCATGCCCTGAAACTCAAGCCCTGAATCTCATGCCCTGAAACTCATGCCCTAAATCACATACCCTGAAACTACTGCCCTGAAACTCATGCACTGAAACTCATGCCCTGAATCACATGCCCTAAAATTCCTGCCCTGAATCATCTGCCCAGAAAATCATGCCCTGAATTACATGCCCTGAAATACCTGCCCTGAATCTCATGCCCTGAAACTCATGCCCTGAATCTCATGCCCTGAATCTCATGCCCTAAAACTCCTGCCCTGAATCATCTGCCCAGAAACTCATGCCCTGAATTACATGCCCTGAAATACCTGCCCTGAATCTCATGCCCTGAAACTCATGCCCTGAATCTCATGCCCTGAAACTCCTGCACTCAAACTAATGCCATGAATCTCATGTCCTGAAACTCACGCCCTGAATTACATGCCCTGAAACTCCTGCCCTGAAACTCATGCCCTGAAACTCATGCCCTGAATCTCCTGTCCTAAAAATCATGCCCTGAATCTCATGCCCTGAAACTCATGCCCTGAATCTCATGCCCTGAAACTCATGCCCTGAATCTCATGCCCTGAATCTCATGCCCTAAAACTCCTGCCCTGAATCAGCTGCCCAGCAACTCATGCCGTGAATTACATGCCCTGAAATATCTGCCCTGAATCTCATGCACTGAAAATCACGCCCTGAATTACATGCCCTGAAACTCCTGCCCTCAAACTCATGCACTGAAACTCATGCCCTGAATCTCATGCCTTGAAACTCCTGCCCTCAAACTTATGCACTGAAACTCATGCCCTGAATCTCCTGCACTGAAACTCATGCCATGAATCTCATATCCTGAAACTCATGCCCTGAATCTCATGCCCTGAATCTCATGCCCAGAAACTCCTGCACTGAAACACCTGCCCTGAATCTCCTGCCCTGAAAATCATGCCCTGAAACTCAAGCCCTGAATCTCCTGCCCTGAAACTCATGCACTGAAACTCATGCCCTGAATCACATGCCCTAAAACTCCTGCCCTGAATCATCTGCCCAGAAACTCATGCCCTGAATTGCATGCCCTGAAATTCCTGCCCTGAATCTCATGCCCTGAAACTCATGCCCTGAATCTCATGCCCTGAAACTCCTGCCCTCAAACTCATGCAGTGAAACTCAAGCCCTGAATTTCATGCCTTGAAACTCCTGTCCTGAATCTCATGCCCTGAAACTCATGCCCTGAATATCATGCCCTGAAACTCCTGCACTGAAACTCACGCCCTGAATTACATACCCTGAAACTCCTGCCTTGAAACACATGCCCTGAAACTCATTCCCTGAATCTCCTTTCCTAAAACTCATGCCCTGAATCTCATGCCCTGAATCTCATTCCCTGAATCTCCTTTCCTAAAACTCATGCACTGAATCTCATGCCCTGAACCACATACCCTAAAACTAATGCCCTGAATCATCTGCCCAGAAACTCATGCCCTGAATTACATGCCTGAAACACCTGCCCTGAATCTCATATCCTGAAACTCACGCCCTGAATCACATGCCCTGAAACTCCTGCCCTGAAACTCATGCCCTGAAACTCATGCCCTGAAACTCATGCCCTGAATCTCATGCCCTGAATCTCATGCCCAGAAACTCCTGCACTGAAACACCAGCCCTGAATCTCCTGCCTTGAAAATCATGCCCTGAATCTCATGCCCTGAATCTCATGCTCTGAAACTCGTGCACTGAAACTCATGCCCTCAAGTTCCTGCACTGAAACTCATGCCCTGAATCTCATGCCCTGAAACTCATGCCCTGAATCTCATGACCTGAAACTCATGCCCTGAACCTCATGCCCTGAAACTCAAGCCCTGAATCTCATGCCCGGAATCTCATGCCCTAAATCACATACCCTGAAACTCCTGCCCTGAAACTCATGCACTCAAACTCATGCCCTGAATCACATGCCCTAAAACTCCTGCCCTGAAACTCATGCCCTGAAACTCATGCCCTGAACCTCATGCCCTGAAACTCAAGCCCTGAATCTCATGCCCTGAAACTCATGCCCTAAATCACATACCCTGAAACTACTGCCCTGAAACTCATGCACTGAAACTCATGCCCTGAATCATCTGCCCTAAAATTCCTGCCCTGAATCATCTGCCCAGAAAATCATGCCCTGAATTACATGCCCTGAAATACCTGCCCTGA
The DNA here is from genome assembly GCF_030028105.1 of Mobula birostris. Taxonomy (NCBI): domain Eukaryota; kingdom Metazoa; phylum Chordata; class Chondrichthyes; order Myliobatiformes; family Myliobatidae; genus Mobula; species Mobula birostris. The sequence goes on from NW_027277075.1 coordinate 3,113, forward strand.
ATCTCATGCCCTGAAACTCATGCCCTGAATCTCATGCCCTGAATCTCATGCCCTAAAACTCCTGCCCTGAATCATCTGCCCAGAAACTCATGCCCTGAATTACATGCCCTGAAATACCTGCCCTGAATCTCATGCCCTGAAACTCATGCCCTGAATCTCATGCCCTGAAACTCCTGCACTCAAACTCATGCCATGAATCTCATATCCTGAAACTCACGCCCTAGAAAATTACATGCCCTGAAACTCCTGCCCTGAAACTCATGCCCTGAAACTCATGCCCTGAATCTCCTGTCCTAAAAATCATGCCCTGAATCTCATGCCCTGAAACTCATGCCCTGAATCTCATGCCTTGAAACTCCTGCCCTCAAACTTATGCACTGAAACTCATGCCCTAAATCTCATGCCCTGAATCTCCTGCCCTGAAACTCATGCACTGAAACTCATGCCCTGAATCACATGCCCTAAAACTCCTGCCCTGAATCATCTGCCCAGAAACTCATGCCCTGAATTACATGCCCTGAAATTCCTGTCCTGAATCTCATGCCCTGAAACTCATGCCCTGAATCTCATGCCCTGAAACTCCTGCCCTCAAACTCATGCAGTGAAACTCAAGCCCTGAATTTCATGCCTTGAAACTCCTGTCCTGAATCTCATGCCCTGAAACTCATGCCCTGAATCTCATGCCCTGAAACTCCTGCACTGAAACTCATGCCATGAATCTCATATCCTGAAACTCACGCCCTGAATTACATGCCCTGAAACTCCTGCCTTGAAACGCATGCCCTGAAACTCATTCCCTGAATCTCCTGTCCTAAAACTCATGCCCTGAATCTCATGCCCTGAAACTCCTGCACTGAAACACCTGCCCTGAATCTCCTGCTTTGAAACTCATGCCCTGAATCTCATGCCCTGAATCTCACACTCTGAAACTCGTGCACTGAATCTCATGACCTCAAGGTCCTGCACTGAAACTCATGCCCTGAATCTCATGTCCTGAAACTCCTGCCCTGAATCACCTACCGTGAAACTCATGCCCTGAATCTCATGCCCTGAAACTCCTGCACTTAAACTCATGCCATGAATCTCATATCCTGAAACTCACGCCCAGAATCACATGCCCTGAAACTCCTGCCCTGAAACTCATGCCCTGAAACTCATGCCCTGAAACTCATGCCCTGAATCTCCTGTCCTGAAACTCATGCCCTGAATCTCATGCTCTGAATCTCATGCCCTGAAACTCCAGCACTGAAACACCTGCCCTGAATCTCCTGCCCTGAAAATGAAGCCCTGAATCTCATGCTCTAAAACTCGTGCACTGAATCTCATGCCCTCAATTAACTGCACTGAAACTCATGCCCTGAATCTCATGCCCTGAAACTCATGCCCTGAACCTCATGCCCTGAAACTCAAGCCCTGAATCTCATGCCCTGAAACTCTTGCCCTAAATCACATACCCTGAAACTCCTGCCCTGAAACTCATGCACTGAAACTCATGCCCTGAATCACATGCCCTAAAACTCCTGCCCTGAATCAGCTGCCCAGAAACTCATGCCCTGAATTACATGCCCTGAAATACCTGCCCTGAATCTCATGCCCTGAAATTCATGCCCTGAATCTCATGCCCTGAAACTCCTGCACTGAAACTCATGCCCTGAAACTCATGCCCTGAATCACATGCCCTAAAACTCCTGCCCTGAATCAGCTGCCCAGAATCTCATGCCGTGAATTACATGCCCTGAAATATCTGCCCTGAATCTCATGCACTGAAACTCACGCCCTGAATTACATGCCCTGAAACTCCTGCCCTCAAACTTATGCACTGAAACTCATGCCCTGAATCTCATGCCTTGAAACTCCTGCCCTCAAACTTATGCACTGAAACTCATGCCCTGAATCTCCTGCACTGAAACTCATGCCATGAATCTCATGCCCTGAATCTCATGCCCAGAAACTCCTGCACTGAAACACCTGCCCTGAATCTCCTGCCCTGAAAATCATGCCCTGAAACTCAAGCCCTGAATCTCCTGCCCTGAAACTCATGCACTGAAACTCATGCCCTGAAACTTCTTCCCTCAAACTCATGCAGTGAAACTCAAGCCCTGAATTTCATGCCTTGAAACTCCTGTCCTGAATCTCATGCCCTGAAACTCATGCCCTGAATATCATGCCCTGAAACTCCTGCACTGAAACTCATGCCATGAATCTCATATCCTGAAACTCACGCCCTGAATTACATACCCTGAAACTCCTGCCTTGAAACGCATGCCCTGAAACTCATTCCCTGAATCTCCTTTCCTAAAACTCATGCCCTGAATCTCATGCCCTGAATCTCATGCCCTGAAATTCCTGCACTGAAACTCATGCCCTGAATCTCATGCCCTGAATCTCATGCTCTGAAATTCGTGCACTGAATCTCATGCCCTCAAGTTCCTGCACTGAAACTCATGCCCTGAATCTCATGCCCTGAATCTCATGCCCTGAACCTCATGCCCTGAAACTCAAGCCCTGAATCTCATGCCCTGAAACTCATGCCCTGAATTACATGCCCTGAAACACCTGCCCTGAATCTCATGCCCTGAAACTCACGCCCTGAATCACATGCCCTGAAACTCCTGCCCTGAAACTCATGCCCTGAAACTCATGCCCTGAAACTCATGCCCTGAATCTCCTGTCCTGAATCTCATGCCCTGAAACTCCTGCACTGAAACACCTGCCCTGAATCTCCTGCCCTGAAAATGAAGCCCTGAATCTCATGCTCTAAAACTCGTGCACTGAATCTCATGCCCTCAATTAACTGCACTGAAACTCATGCCCTGAATCTCATGCCCTGAAACTCATGCCCTGAACCTCATGCCCTGAAACTCAAGCCCTGAATCTCATGCCCTGAAACTCTTGCCCTAAATCACATACCTGAAACTCCTGCCCTGAAACTCATGCACTGAAACTCATGCCCTGAATTACATGCCCTGAAATACCTGCCCTGAATCTCATGCCCTGAAATTCATGCCCTGAATCTCATGCCCTGAAACTCCTGCACTGAAACTCATGCCCTGAAACTCATGCCCTGAATCACATGCCCTAAAATTCCTGCCCTGAATCAGATGCCCAGAAACTCATGCCCTGAATTACATGCCCTGAAATATCTGCCCTGAATCTCATGCACTGAAACTCACGCCCTGAATTACATGCCCTGAAACTCCTGCCCTCAAACTCATGCACTGAAACTCATGCCCTGAATCTCATGCCTTGAAACTCCTGCCCTCAAACTTATGCACTGAAACTCCTGCCCTGAATCTCCTGCCCTGAAAATCATGCCCTGAAACTCAAGCCCTGAATCTCATGCACTGAAACTCATGCCCTAAATCTCATACCCTGAATCTCCTGCCCTGAAACTCATGCACTGAAACTCATGCCCTGAATCACATGCCCTAAAACTCCTGCCCTGAATCATCTGCCAGAAACTCATGGCCTGAATTACATGCCCTGAAATTCCTGCCCTGAATCTCATGCCCTGAAACTCATGCCCTGAATCTCATGCCCTGAAACTCCTGCCCTCAAGCTCATGCAGTGAAACTCAAGCCCTGAATTTCATTCCTTGAAACTCCTGTCCTGAATCTCATGCCCTGAAACTCATGCCTGAATCTCATGCCCTGAAACTCCTGCACTGAAACTCATGCCATGAATCTCATATCCTGAAACTCACGCCCTGAATTTCATACCCTGAAACTCCTGCCTTGAAACGCATGCCCTGAAACTCATTCCCTGAATCTCCTGTCCTAAAACTCATGCCCTGAATCTCATGCCCTGAATCTCATGCGCTGAAATTCCTGCACTGAAACACCTGCCCTGAATCTCCTGCCCTGAAACTCATGCCCAGAATCTCATGCCCTGAATCTCATGCTCCGAAACTCGTGCACTGAATCTCATGCCCTGAAACTCATGCCCTGAACCTCATGCCCTGAAACTCAAGCCCTGAATCTCATGCCCTGAAACTCATGCCCTAAATCACATACCCTGAAACTCCTGCCCTGAAACTCATGCACTGAATCTCATGCCCTGATCCACATGCCCTAAAACTAATGCCCTGAATCATCTGCCCAGAAACTCATGCCCTGAATTACATGCCCTGAAATACCTGCCCTGAATCTCATGCCCTGAAACTCATCTCCTGAATCTCATGCCCTGAAACTCCTGCCCTCAAACTCATGCACTGAAACTCATGCCCTAAATCACATGCCCTGAAACTCCTGCCCTGAAACTCATGCCCTGAAACTCATGCCCTGAAACTCATGCCCTGAATCTCCTGTCCTGAATCTCATGCCCTGAAACTCCTGCACTGAAACACCTGCCCTGAATCTCCTGCCCTGAAAATGAAGCCCTGAATCTCATGCTCTAAAACTCGTGCACTGAATCTCATGCCCTCAATTAACTGCACTGAAACTCATGCCCTGAATCTCATGCCCTGAAACTCATGCCCTGAACCTCATGCCCTGAACCTCAAGCCCTGAATCTCATGCCCTGAAACTCTTGCCCTAAATCACATACCCTGAAACTCCTGCCCTGAAACTCATGCACTGAAACTCATGCCCTGAATCACATGCCCTAAAACTCCTGCCCTGAATCATCTGCCCAGAAACTCATGCCCTGAATTACATGCCCTGAAATACCTGCCCTGAATCTCATGCCCTGAAACTCATGCCCTGAATCTCATGCCCTGAAACTCCTGCCCTGAAACTCATGCACTGAAACTCATGCCCTGAATCACAAGCCCTAAAACTCCTGCCCTGAATCTTCTGCCCAAAAACTCATGCCCTGAATTACATGCCCTGAAATACCTGCCCTGAATCTCATGCCCTGAAACTCACGCCCTGAATCTCATGCCCTGAAACTCCTGCACTGAAACTCATGCCATGAATCTCATATCCTGAAACTCACGCCCTGAATTACATGCCCTGAAACTCCTGCCCTGAAACTCATGCCCTGAAACTCATGCCCTGAATCTCATGCCCTGAAACTCCTGCACTGAAGCACCTGCCCTGAATCTCCTGCCCTGAAACTCATGCCCTGAATCTCATGCCCGGAATCTCATTCTGTGAAACTCGTGCACTGAATCTCATGACCTCAAGTTCCTGCACTGAAACTCATGCCCTGAATCTCATGTCCTGAAACTCCTGCCCTGAATCACCTACCCTGAAACTCATGCCCTGAATCTCATGCCCTGAAACTCCTGCCCTGAAACTCATGCCCTGAAACTCATGCCCTGAAACTCATGCCCTGAAACTCCTGTCCTGAAACTCATGCCCTGAATCTCATGCCCTGAATCTCATGCCCTGAAACTTAAGCCCTGAATCTCATGCCCTGAAACTCATGCCCTAATTCACATACCCTGAAACTCCTGCCCTGAAACTCATGCACTCAAACTCATGCCCTGAATCACATGCCCTAAAACTCCTGCCCTGAAACTCATGCCCTGAATCTCATGCCCTGAAACTCATGCCCTAAATCACATACCCTGAAACTACTGCCCTGAAACTCATGCACTGAAACTCATGCCCTGAATCACATGCACTAAAATTCCTGCCCTGAATCATCTGCCCAGAAACTCATGCCCTGAATTACATGCCCTGAAATACCTGCCCTGAATCTCATGCCCTGAAATTCATGCCCTGAATCTCATGCCCTGAAACTCCTGCACTGAAACTCATGCCCTGAAACTCATGCCCTGAATCACATGCCCTAAAACTCCTGCCCTGAATCAGCTGCCCAGAAACTCATGCCCTGAATTACATGCCCTGAAATATCTGCCCTGAATCTCATGCCTTGAAACTCCTGCCCTCAAACTTATGCACTGAAACTCGTGCCCTGAATCTCCTGCAGTGAAACTCATGCCATGAATCTCATATCCTGAAACTCATGCCCTGAATCTCATGCCCTGAATCTCATGCCCAGAAACTCCTGCACTGAAACACCTGCCCTGAATCTCCTGCCCTGAAAATCATGCCCTGAAACTCAAGCCCTGAATCTCATGCACTGAAACTCATGCCCTAAATCTCATACCCTGAATCTCCTGCCCTGAAACTCATGCACTGAAACTCATGCCCTGAATCACATGCCCTAAAACTCCTGCCCTGAATCATCTGCCCAGAAACTCATGCCCTGAATTACATGCCCTGAAATTCCTGTCCTGAATCTCATGCCCTGAAACTCATGCCCTGAATCTCATGCCCTGAAACTCCTGCCCTCAAACTCATGCAGTGAAACTCAAGCCCTGAATTTCATGCCTTGAAACTCCTGTCCTGAAGCTCATGCCCTGAAACTCATGCCCTGAATCTCATGCCCTGAAACTCCTGCACTGAAACTCATGCATGAATCTCATATCCTGAAACTCACGCCCTGAATTACATGCCCTGAAACTCCTGCCTTGAAACGCATGCCCTGAAACTCATTCCCTCAATCTCCTGTCCTAAAACTCATGCCCTGAATCTCATGCCCTGAATCTCATGCCCTGAAACTCCTTCACTGAAACACCTGCCCCGAATCTCCTGCTTTGAAACTCATGCCCTGAATCTCATGCCCTGAATCTCACACTCTGAAACTCGTGCACTGAATCTCATGACCTCAAGGTCCTGCACTGAAACTCATGCCCTGAATCTCATGTCCTGAAACTCCTGCCCTGAATCACCTACCCTGAAACTCATGCCCTGAATCTCATGCCCTGAAACTCCTGCACTTAAACTCATGCCATGAATCTCATATCCTGAAACTCACGCCCTGAATCACATGCCCTGAAACTCCGGCGCTGAAACTCATGCCCTGAAACTCATACCCTGAAACTCATGCCCTGAATCTCCTGTCCTGAAACTCATGCCCTGAATCTCATGCCCTGAATCGCATGCCCTGAAACTCCTGCACTGAAACACCTGCCCTGAATCTCCTGCCCTGAAAATGAAGCCCTGAATCTCATGCTCTAAAACTCGTGCACTGAATCTCATGCCCTCAATTAACTGCACTGAAACTCATGCCCTGAATCTCATGCCCTGAAACTCATGCCCTGAACCTCATGCCCTGAAACTCAAGCCCTGAATCTCATGCCCTGAAACTCTTGCCCTAAATCACATACCCTGAAACTCCTGCCCTGAAACTCATGCACTGAAACTCATGCCCTGAATCACATGCCCTAAAACTCCTGCCCTGAATCATCTGCCCAGAAACTCATGCCCTGAATTACATGCCCTGAAATACCTGCCCTGAATCTCATGCCCTGAAATTCATGCCCTGAATATCATGCCCTGAAACTCCTGCACTGAAACTCATGCCCTGAAACTCATGCCCTGAATCACATGCCCTAAAACTCCTGCCCTGAATCAGCTGCCCAGCAACTCATGCCGTGAATTACATGCCCTGAAATATCTGCCCTGAATCTCATGCACTGAAAATCACGCCCTGAATTACATGCCCTGAAACTCCTGCCCTCAAACTCATGCACTGAAACTCATGCCCTGAATCTCATGCCTTGAAACTCCTGCCCTCAAACTTATGCACTGAAACTCATGCCCTGAATCTCCTGCACTGAAACTCATGCCATGAATCTCATATCCTGAAACTCATGCCCTGAATCTCATGCCCTGAATCTCATGCCCAGAAACTCCTGCACTGAAACACCTGCCCTGAATCTCCTGCCCTGAAAATCATGCCCTGAAACTCAAGCCCTGAATCTCCTGCCCTGAAACTCATGCACTGAAACTCATGCCCTGAATCACATGCCCTAAAACTCCTGCCCTGAATCATCTGCCCAGAAACTCATGCCCTGAATTGCATGCCCTGAAATTCCTGCCCTGAATCTCATGCCCTGAAACTCATGCCCTGAATCTCATGCCCTGAAACTCCTGCCCTCAAACTCATGCAGTGAAACTCAAGCCCTGAATTTCATGCCTTGAAACTCCTGTCCTGAATCTCATGCCCTGAAACTCATGCCCTGAATATCATGCCCTGAAACTCCTGCACTGAAACTCACGCCCTGAATTACATCCCCTGAAACTCCTGCCTTGAAACACATGCCCTGAAACTCATTCCCTGAATCTCCTTTCCTAAAACTCATGCCCTGAATCTCATGCCCTGAATCTCATTCCCTGAATCTCCTTTCCTAAAACTCATGCACTGAATCTCATGCCCTGAACCACATACCCTAAAACTAATGCCCTGAATCATCTGCCCAGAAACTCATGCCCTGAATTACATGCCCTGAAACACCTGCCCTGAATCTCATATCCTGAAACTCACGCCCTGAATCACATGCCCTGAAACTCCTGCCCTGAAACTCATGCCCTGAAACTCATGCCCTGAAACTCATGCCCTGAATCTCCTGTCCTGAAACTCATGCCCTGAAACTCATGCCCTGAAACACCTGCCCTGAATCTCCTGCCCTGAAAATGAAGCCCTGAATCTCATGCTCTAAAACTCGTGCACTGAATCTCATGCAATCAATTAACTGCACTGAAACTCATGCCCTGAATCTCATGCCCTGAAACTCATGCCCTGAACCTCATGCCCTGAAACTCAAGCTCTGAATCTCATGCCCTGAAATTCTTGCCCTAAATCACATACCCTGAAACTCCTGCCCTGAAACTCATGCACTGAAACTCATGCCCTGAATCACATGCCCTAAAACTCCTGCCCTGAATCATCTGCCAAGAAACTCATGCCCTGAATTACATGCCCTGAAATACCTGCCCTGAATCTCATGCCCTGAAACTCATGCCCTGAATCTCATGCCCTGAATCTCATGCCCAGAAACTCCTGCACTGAAACACCAGCCCTGAATCTCCTGCCTTGAAAATCATGCCCTGAATCTCATGCCCTGAATCTCATGCTCTGAAACTCGTGCACTGAAACTCATGCCCTCAAGTTCCTGCACTGAAACTCATGCCCTGAATCTCATGCCCTGAAACTCATGCCCTGAACCTCATGCCCTGAAACTCAAGCCCTGAATCTCATGCCCTGAAACTCATGCCCTAAATCACATACCCTGAAACTCCTGCCCTGAAACTCATGCACTGAAACTCATGCCCTGAATCACATGCCCTAAAACTCATGCCCTGAATTACATGCCCTGAAATACCTGCCCTGAATCTCATGCCCTTAAACACATGCCCTGAATCTCATGCCCTGAAACTCCTGCACTGAAACTCATGCCATGAATCTCATATCCTGAAACTCACGCCCTGAATTACATGCCCTCAAACTCCTGCCCTGAAACTCATGCCCTGAAACTCATGCCCTGAAACTCATGCCCTGAATCTCCTGTCCTAAAACTCATGCCCTGAATCTCATGTCCTGAATCTCATGCCCTGAAACTCCTGCACTGAAACACCTGCCCTGAATCTCCTGCCTTGAAAATCATGACCTGAATCTCATGCCCTGAATCTCATGCTCTGAAACTCGTGCACTGAATCTCATGCCCTCAAGTTCCTGCACTGAAACTCAAGCCCTGAATCTCATGCCCTGAAACTCATGCCCCGAACCTCATGCCCTGAAACTCAAGCCCTGAATCTCATGCCCTGAAACTCATGCCCTAAATCACATACGATGAAACTTCTGCCCTGAAACTCATGCCCTGAATCACATGCCCTAAAACTCATGCCCTGAATCATCTGCCCAGAAACTCATGCCCTGAATTACATGCCCTGAAATACCTGCCCTGAATCTCATGCCCTGAAACACATGCCATGAATCTCATATCCTGAAACTCACGCCTTGAATCACATGCCCTGAAACTCCTGCCCTGAAACTCCTGCCCTGAAACTCATGCCCTGAAACTCATGCCCGGAATCTCATGCCCTGAATCTCGTGCCATGAAACTCCTGCACTGAAACACCTGCCCTGAATCTCCTGCCCTGAAAATGAAGCCCTGAATCTCATGCCCTGAATCTCATGCCCTGAATCTCATGCCCTGAAACTCCTGCACTGAAACACCTGCCCTGAATCTCCTGCCCTGAAATTCATGCCCTGAATCTCATGCCCTGAATCTCATGCTCTGAAACTCATGCCCTGAATCTCAAGCCCTGAATCTCATGCCCTGAAACTCATGCCCTACATCACATACCCTGAAACTCCTGCCCTGAAACTCATGCACTGAAACTCATGCCCTGAATCACATGCCCTAAAACTCATGCCCTGAATCATCTGCCCAGAAACTCATGCCCTGAATTACATGCCCTGAAATACCTGCCCTGAATCTCATGCCCTGAAACTCATGCCCTGAATCTCATGCCCTGAAACTCCTGCCCTCAAACTCATGCACTGAAACTCATGCCCTGAATCTCATGCCTTGAAAGTCCTGCCCTCAAACTCATGCACTGAAACTCATGCCCTGAGTCTCATGCCCTGGACCACCTGCACTGAAACTCATGCCATTAATCTCATATCCTGAAACTCACGCCTTGAATCACATGCCCTGAAACTCCTGCCCTGAAACTCATGCCCTGAAACTCATGCCCTGAAACTCATGCCCTGAATCTCATGCCCTGAATCTCGTGCCCTGAAACTCCGGCACTGAAACACCTGCCCTGAATCTCCTGCCCTGAAAATGAAGCCCTGAATCTCATGCCCTGAATCTCATGCCCTGAAACTCATGCCCTGAAACTCATGCCCTGAATCTCCTGTCCTGAAACTCATGCCCTGAATCTCATGCCCTGAATCTCATGCCCTGAAACTCCTGCACTGAAACACCTGCCCTGAATCGCCTGCCCTGAAAATCATGCCCTGAATCTCATGCCCTGAATCTCATGCTCTGAAACTCATGCCCTGAATCTCATGCCCTGAAACTCCTGCACTGAAACTCATGCCATGAATCTCATATCCTGAAACTCACGCCCTGAATCACATGCCCTGAAACTCCTGCCCTGAAACTCATGCCCTGAAACTCATGCCCTGAATTTCCTGTCCTGAAACTCATGCCCTGAATCACATGCCCTGAATCTCATGCCCTGAAACTCCTGCACTGAAACACCTGCCCTGAATCTCCAGCCCTGAAAATCATGCCCTGAATCTCATGCCCTGAATCTCATGCACTGAAACTCATGCCCTGAATCTCATCCCCTCAAGTTCCTGCACTGAAACTCATGCCCTGAATCTCATGACCTGAAACTCATGCCCTGAACCTCATGCCCTGAAACTCAAGCCCTGAAACTCATGCCCTGAAACTCCTGCACTGAAACTCATGCCATGAATCTCATATCCTGAAACTCACGCCCTGAGTCACATGCCCTGAAACTCCTGCCCTGAAACTCATGCCCTGAAACTCATGCCCTGAATTTCCTGTCCTGAAACTCATGCCCTGAATCACATGCCCTGAATCTCATGCCCTGAAACTCCTGCACTGAAACACCTGCCCTGAATCTCCTGCCCTGAAAATCATGCCCTGAATCTCATGCCCTGAATCTCATGCACTGAAACTCATGCCCAGAATCTCATCCCCTCAAGTTCCTGCACTGAAACTCATGCCCTGAATCTCATGACCTGAAACTCATGCCCTGAACCTCATGCCCTGAAACTCAAGTCCTGAAACTCATGCCCTGAAACTCCTGCACTGAAACTCATGCCATGAATCTCATATCCTGAAACTCACGCCCTGAATCACATGCCCTGAAACTCCTGCCCTGAAACTCATGCCCTGAAACTCATGCCCTGAATTTCCTGTCCTGAAACTCATGCCCTGAATCTCATGCCCTGAATCTCATGCCCTGAAACTCCTGCACTGAAACACATGCCCTGAAACTCCTGCCCTGAAAATCATGCCCTGAATCTCAAGCCCTGAATCTCATGCTCTGAAACTCATGCCCTGAATCTCATGCCCTCAAGTTCCTGCACTGAAACTCATGCCCTGAATCTCATGACCTGAAACTCATGCCCTGAACCTCATGCCCTGAAACTCAAGCCCTGAATCTCATGCCCGGAATCTCATGCCCTAAATCACATACCCGAAACTCCTGCCCTGAAACTCATGCACTCAAACTCATGCCCTGAATCACATGCCCTAAAACTCCTGCCCTGAAACTCATGCCCTGAAACTCATGCCCTGAACCTCATGCCCTGAAACTCAAGCCCTGAATCTCATGCCCTGAAACTCATGCCCTAAATCACATACCCTGAAACTACTGCCCTGAAACTCATGCACTGAAACTCATGCCCTGAATCACATGCCCTAAATTTCCTGCCCTGAATCATCTGCCCAGAAAATCATGCCCTGAATTACATGCCCTGAAATACCTGCCCTGAATCTCATGCCCTGAAACTCATGCCCTGAATCTCATGCCCTGAATCTCATGCCCTAAAACTCCTGCCCTGAATCATCTGCCCAGAAACTCATGCCCTGAATTACATGCCCTGAAATACCTGCCCTGAATCTCATGCCCTGAAACTCATGCCCTGAATCTCATGCCCTGAAACTCCTGCACTCAAACTCATGCCATGAATCTCATATCCTGAAACTCACGCCCTGAATTACATGCCCTGAAACTCCTGCCCTGAAACTCATGCCCTGAAACTCATGCCCTGAATCTCCTGTCCTAAAAATCATGCCCTGAATCTCATGCCCTGAAACTCATGCCCTGAATCTCATGCCCTGAAACTCCTGCACTGAAACTCATGCCCTGAAACTCATGCTCTGAATCACATGCCCTAAAACTCCTGCCCTGAATCAGCTGCCCAGCAACTCATGCCGTGAATTACATGCCCTGAAATATCTGCCCTGAATCTCATGCACTGAAAATCACGCCCTGAATTACATGCCCTGAAACTCCTGCCCTCAAACTCATGCACTGAAACTCATGCCCTGAATCTCATGCCTTGAAACTCCTGCCCTCAAACTTATGCACTGAAACTCATGCCCTGAATCTCCTGCACTGAAACTCATGCCATGAATCTCATATCCTGAAACTCATGCCCTGAATCTCATGCCCTGAATCTCATGCCCAGAAACTCCTGCACTGAAACACCTGCCCTGAATCTCCTGCCCTGAAAATCATGCCCTGAAACTCAAGCCCTGAATCTCCTGCCCTGAAACTCATGCACTGAAACTCATGCCCTGAATCACATGCCCTAAAACTCCTGCCCTGAATCATCTGCCCAGAAACTCATGCCCTGAATTGCATGCCCTGAAATTCCTGCCCTGAATCTCATGCCCTGAAACTCATGCCCTGAATCTCATGCCCTGAAACTCCTGCCCTCAAACTCATGCAGTGAAACTCAAGCCCTGAATTTCATGCCTTGAAACTCCTGTCCTGAATCTCATGCCCTGAAACTCATGCCCTGAATATCATGCCCTGAAACTCCTGCACTGAAACTCACGCCCTGAATTACATACCCTGAAACTCCTGCCTTGAAACACATGCCCTGAAACTCATTCCCTGCATCTCCTTTCCTAAAACTCATGCCCTGAATCTCATGCCCTGAATCTCATTCCCTGAATCTCCTTTCCTAAAACTCATGCACTGAATCTCATGCCCTGAACCACATACCCTAAAACTAATGCCCTGAATCATCTGCCCAGAAACTCATGCCCTGAATTACATGCCCTGAAACACCTGCCCTGAATCTCATATCCTGAAACTCACGCCCTGAATCACATGCCCTGAAACTCCTGCCCTGAAACTCATGCCCTGAAACTCATGCCCTGAAACTCATGCCCTGAATCTCCTGTCCTGAAACTCATGCCCTAAATCTCATGCCCTGAATCTCATGCCCTGAAACTCCTGCACTGAAACACCTGCCCTGAATCTCCTGCCCTGAAAATGAAGCCCTGAATCTCATGCTCTAAAGCTCGTGCACTGAATCTCATGCAATCAATTAACTGCACTGAAACTCATGCCCTGAATCTCATGCCCTGAAACTCATGCCCTGAACCTCAAGCCCTGAAACTCAAGCCCTGAATCTCATGCCCTGAAATTCTTGCCCTAAATCACATACCCTGAAACTCCTGCCCTGAAACTCATGCACTGAAACTCATGCCCTGAATCACATGCCCTAAAACTCCTGCCCTGAATCATCTGCCAAGAAACTCATGCCCTGAATTACATGCCCTGAAATACCTGCCCTGAATCTCATGCCCTGAAACTCATGCCCTGAATCTCATGCCCTGAATCTCATGCCCAGAAACTCCTGCACTGAAACACCAGCCCTGAATCTCCTGCCTTGAAAATCATGCCCTGAATCTCATGCCCTGAATCTCATGCTCTGAAACTCGTGCACTGAAACTCATGCCCTCAAGTTCCTGCACTGAAACTCATGCCCTGAATCTCATGCCCTGAAACTCATGCCCTGAATCTCATGACCTGAAACTCATGCCCTGAACCTCATGCCCTGAAACTCAAGCCCTGAATCTCATGCCCGGAATCTCATGCCCTAAATCACATACCCTGAAACTCCTGCCCTGAAACTCATGCACTCAAACTCATGCCCTGAATCACATGCCTTAAAACTCCTGCCCTGAAACTCATGCCCTGAAACTCATGCCCTGAACCTCATGCCCTGAAACTCAAGCCCTGAATCTCATGCCCTGAAACTCATGCCCTAAATCACATACCCTGAAACTACTGCCCTGAAACTCATGCACTGAAACTCATGCCCTGAATCACATGCCCTAAAATTCCTGCCCTGAATCATCTGCCCAGAAAATCATGCCCTGAATTACATGCCCTGAAATACCTGCCCTGAATCTCATGCCCTGAAACTCATGCCCTGAATCTCATGCCCTGAATCTCATGCCCTAAAACTCCTGCCCTGAATCATCTGCCCAGAAACTCATGCCCTGAATTACATGCCCTGAAATACCTGCCCTGAATCTCATGCCCTGAAACTCATGCCCTGAATCTCATGCCCTGAAACTCCTGCACTCAAACTCATGCCATGAATCTCATATCCTGAAACTCACGCCCTGAATTACATGCCCTGAAACTCCTGCCCTGAAACTCATGCCCTGAAACTCATGCCCTGAATCTCCTGTCCTAAAAATCATGCCCTGAATCTCATGCCCTGAAACTCATGCCCTGAATCTCATGCCCTGAAACTCATGCCCTGAATCTCATGCCCTGAATCTCATGCCCTAAAACTCCTGCCCTGAATCAGCTGCCCAGCAACTCATGCCGTGAATTACATGCCCTGAAATATCTGCCCTGAATCTCATGCACTGAAAATCACGCCCTGAATTACATGCCCTGAAACTCCTGCCCTCAAACTCATGCACTGAAACTCATGCCCTGAATCTCATGCCTTGAAACTCCTGCCCTCAAACTTATGCACTGAAACTCATGCCCTGAATCTCCTGCACTGAAACTCATGCCATGAATCTCATATCCTGAAACTCATGCCCTGAATCTCATGCCCTGAATCTCATGCCCAGAAACTCCTGCACTGAAACACCTGCCCTGAATCTCCTGCCCTGAAAATCATGCCCTGAAACTCAAGCCCTGAATCTCCTGCCCTGAAACTCATGCACTGAAACTCATGCCCTGAATCACATGCCCTAAAACTCCTGCCCTGAATCATCTGCCCAGAAACTCATGCCCTGAATTGCATGCCCTGAAATTCCTGCCCTGAATCTCATGCCCTGAAACTCATGCCCTGAATCTCATGCCCTGAAACTCCTGCCCTCAAACTCATGCAGTGAAACTCAAGCCCTGAATTTCATGCCTTGAAACTCCTGTCCTGAATCTCATGCCCTGAAACTCATGCCCTGAATATCATGCCCTGAAACTCCTGCACTGAAACTCACGCCCTGAATTACATACCCTGAAACTCCTGCCTTGAAACACATGCCCTGAAACTCATTCCCTGAATCTCCTTTCCTAAAACTCATGCCCTGAATCTCATGCCCTGAATCTCATTCCCTGAATCTCCTTTCCTAAAACTCATGCACTGAATCTCATGCCCTGAACCACATACCCTAAAACTAATGCCCTGAATCATCTGCCCAGAAACTCATGCCCTGAATTACATGCCCTGAAACACCTGCCCTGAATCTCATATCCTGAAACTCACGCCCTGAATCACATGCCCTGAAACTCCTGCCCTGAAACTCATGCCCTGAAACTCATGCCCTGAAACTCATGCCCTGAATCTCATGCCCTGAATCTCATGCCCAGAAACTCCTGCACTGAAACACCAGCCCTGAATCTCCTGCCTTGAAAATCATGCCCTGAATCTCATGCCCTGAATCTCATGCTCTGAAACTCGTGCACTGAAACTCATGCCCTCAAGTTCCTGCACTGAAACTCATGCCCTGAATCTCATGCCCTGAAACTCATGCCCTGAATCTCATGACCTGAAACTCATGCCCTGAACCTCATGCCCTGAAACTCAAGCCCTGAATCTCATGCCCTGAATCTCATGCCCTGAAACTCCTGCACTGAAACACCTGCCCTGAATCTCCTGCCCTGAAAATGAAGCCCTGAATCTCATGCTCTAAAGCTCGTGCACTGAATCTCATGCAATCAATTAACTGCACTGAAACTCATGCCCTGAATCTCATGCCCTGAAACTCATGCCCTGAACCTCAAGCCCTGAAACTCAAGCCCTGAATCTCATGCCCTGAAATTCTTGCCCTAAATCACATACCCTGAAACTCCTGCCCTGAAACTCATGCACTGAAACTCATGCCCTGAATCACATGCCCTAAAACTCCTGCCCTGAATCATCTGCCAAGAAACTCATGCCCTGAATTACATGCCCTGAAATACCTGCCCTGAATCTCATGCCCTGAAACTCATGCCCTGAATCTCATGCCCTGAATCTCATGCCCAGAAACTCCTGCACTGAAACACCAGCCCTGAATCTCCTGCCTTGAAAATCATGCCCTGAATCTCATGCCCTGAATCTCATGCTCTGAAACTCGTGCACTGAAACTCATGCCCTCAAGTTCCTGCACTGAAACTCATGCCCTGAATCTCATGCCCTGAAACTCATGCCCTGAATCTCATGACCTGAAACTCATGCCCTGAACCTCATGCCCTGAAACTCAAGCCCTGAATCTCATGCCCGGAATCTCATGCCCTAAATCACATACCCTGAAACTCCTGCCCTGAAACTCATGCACTCAAACTCATGCCCTGAATCACA
Organism: Mobula birostris; assembly: GCF_030028105.1. NCBI lineage: Eukaryota > Metazoa > Chordata > Chondrichthyes > Myliobatiformes > Myliobatidae > Mobula > Mobula birostris. The sequence goes on from NW_027277075.1 coordinate 20,225, forward strand.
TGCCTTAAAACTCCTGCCCTGAAACTCATGCCCTGAAACTCATGCCCTGAACCTCATGCCCTGAAACTCAAGCCCTGAATCTCATGCCCTGAAACTCATGCCCTAAATCACATACCCTGAAACTACTGCCCTGAAACTCATGCACTGAAACTCATGCCCTGAATCACATGCCCTAAAATTCCTGCCCTGAATCATCTGCCCAGAAAATCATGCCCTGAATTACATGCCCTGAAATACCTGCCCTGAATCTCATGCCCTGAAACTCATGCCCTGAATCTCATGCCCTGAATCTCATGCCCTAAAACTCCTGCCCTGAATCATCTGCCCAGAAACTCATGCCCTGAATTACATGCCCTGAAATACCTGCCCTGAATCTCATGCCCTGAAACTCATGCCCTGAATCTCATGCCCTGAAACTCCTGCACTCAAACTCATGCCATGAATCTCATATCCTGAAACTCACGCCCTGAATTACATGCCCTGAAACTCCTGCCCTGAAACTCATGCCCTGAAACTCATGCCCTGAATCTCCTGTCCTAAAAATCATGCCCTGAATCTCATGCCCTGAAACTCATGCCCTGAATCTCATGCCCTGAAACTCATGCCCTGAATCTCATGCCCTGAATCTCATGCCCTAAAACTCCTGCCCTGAATCAGCTGCCCAGCAACTCATGCCGTGAATTACATGCCCTGAAATATCTGCCCTGAATCTCATGCACTGAAAATCACGCCCTGAATTACATGCCCTGAAACTCCTGCCCTCAAACTCATGCACTGAAACTCATGCCCTGAATCTCATGCCTTGAAACTCCTGCCCTCAAACTTATGCACTGAAACTCATGCCCTGAATCTCCTGCACTGAAACTCATGCCATGAATCTCATATCCTGAAACTCATGCCCTGAATCTCATGCCCTGAATCTCATGCCCAGAAACTCCTGCACTGAAACACCTGCCCTGAATCTGAATCTCCTGCCCTGAAAATCATGCCCTGAAACTCAAGCCCTGAATCTCCTGCCCTGAAACTCATGCACTGAAACTCATGCCCTGAATCACATGCCCTAAAACTCCTGCCCTGAATCATCTGCCCAGAAACTCATGCCCTGAATTGCATGCCCTGAAATTCCTGCCCTGAATCTCATGCCCTGAAACTCATGCCCTGAATCTCATGCCCTGAAACTCCTGCCCTCAAACTCATGCAGTGAAACTCATGCCCTGAATTGCATGCCCTGAAATTCCTGCCCTGAATCTCATGCCCTGAAACTCACGCCCTGAATTACATACCCTGAAACTCCTGCCTTGAAACACATGCCCTGAAACTCATTCCCTGAATCTCCTTTCCTAAAACTCATGCCCTGAATCTCATGCCCTGAATCTCATTCCCTGAATCTCCTTTCCTAAAACTCATGCACTGAATCTCATGCCCTGAACCACATACCCTAAAACTAATGCCCTGAATCATCTGCCCAGAAACTCATGCCCTGAATTACATGCCCTGAAACACCTGCCCTGAATCTCATATCCTGAAACTCACGCCCTGAATCACATGCCCTGAAACTCCTGCCCTGAAACTCATGCCCTGAAACTCATGCCCTGAAACTCATGCCCTGAATCTCATGCCCTGAATCTCATGCCCAGAAACTCCTGCACTGAAACACCAGCCCTGAATCTCCTGCCTTGAAAATCATGCCCTGAATCTCATGCCCTGAATCTCATGCTCTGAAACTCGTGCACTGAAACTCATGCCCTCAAGTTCCTGCACTGAAACTCATGCCCTGAATCTCATGCCCTGAAACTCATGCCCTGAATCTCATGACCTGAAACTCATGCCCTGAACCTCATGCCCTGAAACTCAAGCCCTGAATCTCATGCCCGGAATCTCATGCCCTAAATCACATACCCTGAAACTCCTGCCCTGAAACTCATGCACTCAAACTCATGCCCTGAATCACATGCCCTAAAACTCCTGCCCTGAAACTCATGCCCTGAAACTCATGCCCTGAACCTCATGCCCTGAAACTCAAGCCCTGAATCTCATGCCCTGAAACTCATGCCCTAAATCACATACCCTGAAACTACTGCCCTGAAACTCATGCACTGAAACTCATGCCCTGAATCATCTGCCCTAAAATTCCTGCCCTGAATCATCTGCCCAGAAAATCATGCCCTGAATTACATGCCCTGAAATACCTGCCCTGAATCTCATGCCCTGAAACTCATGCCCTGAATCTCATGCCCTGAATCTCATGCCCTAAAACTCCTGCCCTGAATCATCTGCCCAGAAACTCATGCCCTGAATTACATGCCCTGAAATACCTGCCCTGAATCTCATGCCCTGAAACTCATGCCCTGAATCTCATGCCCTGAAACTCCTGCACTCAAACTCATGCCATGAATCTCATATCCTGAAACTCACGCCCTGAATTACATGCCCTGAAACTCCTGCCCTGAAACTCATGCCCTGAAACTCATGCCCTGAATCTCCTGTCCTAAAAATCATGCCCTGAATCTCATGCCCTGAAACTCATGCCCTGAATCTCATGCCCTGAAACTCATGCCCTGAATCTCATGCCCTGAATCTCATGCCCTAAAACTCCTGCCCTGAATCAGCTGCCCAGCAACTCATGCCGTGAATTACATGCCCTGAAATATCTGCCCTGAATCTCATGCACTGAAAATCACGCCCAGAATTACATGCCCTGAAACTCCTGCCCTCAAACTCATGCACTGAAACTCATGCCCTGAATCTCATGCCTTGAAACTCCTGCCCTCAAACTTATGCACTGAAACTCATGCCCTGAATCTCCTGCACTGAAACTCATGCCATGAATCTCATATCCTGAAACTCATGCCCTGAATCTCATGCCCTGAATCTCATGCCCAGAAACTCCTGCACTGAAACACCTGCCCTGAATCTCCTGCCCTGAAAATCATGCCCTGAAACTCAAGCCCTGAATCTCCTGCCCTGAAACTCATGCACTGAAACTCATGCCCTGAATCACATGCCCTAAAACTCCTGCCCTGAATCATCTGCCCAGAAACTCATGCCCTGAATTGCATGCCCTGAAATTCCTGCCCTGAATCTCATGCCCTGAAACTCATGCCCTGAATCTCATGCCCTGAAACTCCTGCCCTCAAACTCATGCAGTGAAACTCAAGCCCTGAATTTCATGCCTTGAAACTCCTGTCCTGAATCCTATGCCCTGAAACTCATGCCCTGAATATCATGCCCTGAAACTCCTGCACTGAAACTCACGCCCTGAATTACATACCCTGAAACTCCTGCCTTGAAACACATGCCCTGAAACTCATTCCCTGAATCTCCTTTCCTAAAACTCATGCCCTGAATCTCATGCCTGAATCTCATTCCCTGAATCTCCTTTCCTAAAACTCATGCACTGAATCTCATGCCCTGAACCACATACCCTAAAACTAATGCCCTGAATCATCTGCCCAGAAACTCATGCCCTGAATTACATGCCCTGCAACACCTGCCCTGAATCTCATATCCTGAAACTCACGCCCTGAATCACATGCCCTGAAACTCCTGCCCTGAAACTCATGCCCTGAAACTCATGCCCTGAAACTCATGCCCTGAATCTCCTGTCCTGAAACTCATGCCCTAAATCTCATGCCCTGAATCTCATGCCCTGAAACTCCTGCACTGAAACACCTGCCCTGAATCTCCTGCCCTGAAAATGAAGCCCTGAATCTCATGCTCTAAAACTCGTGCACTGAATCTCATGCAATCAATTAACTGCACTGAAACTCATGCCCTGAATCTCATGCCCTGAAACTCATGCCCTGAACCTCATGCCCTGAAACTCAAGCCCTGAATCTCATGCCCTGAAATTCTTGCCCTAAATCACATACCCTGAAACTCCTGCCCTGAAACTCATGCACTGAAACTCATGCCCTGAATCACATGCCCTAAAACTCCTGCCCTGAATCATCTGCCAAGAAACTCATGCCCTGAATTACATGCCCTGAAATACCTGCCCTGAATCTCATGCCCTGAAACTCATGCCCTGAATCTCATGCCCTGAATCTCATGCCCAGAAACTCCTGCACTGAAACACCAGCCCTGAATCTCCTGCCTTGAAAATCATGCCCTGAATCTCATGCCCTGAATCTCATGCTCTGAAACTCGTGCACTGAAACTCATGCCCTCAAGTTCCTGCACTGAAACTCATGCCCTGAATCTCATGCCCTGAAACTCATGCCCTGAACCTCATGCCCTGAAACTCAAGCCCTGAATCTCATGCCCTGAAACTCATGCACCAAATCACATACCCTGAAACTCCTGCCCTGAAACTCATGCACTGAAACTCATGCCCTGAGTCACATGCCCTAAAACTCATGCCCTGAATTACATGCCCTGAAATACCTGCCCTGAATCTCATGCCCTGAAACACATGCCCTGAATCTCATGCCCTGAAACTCCTGCACTGAAACTCATGCCATGAATCTCATATCCTGAAACTCACGCCCTGAATTACATGCCCTCAAACTCCTGCCCTGAAACTCATGCCCTGAAACTCATGCCCTGAAACTCATGCCCTGAATCTCCTGTCCTAAAACTCATGCCCTGAATCTCATGTCCTGAATCTCATGCCCTGAAACTCCTGCACTGAAACACCTGCCCTGAATCTCCTGCCCTGAAACTCATGCCCTGAATCTCATGCCCTGAATCTCACGCTCTGAAACTCGTGCACTGAATCTCATGACCTCAAGTTACTGCACTGAAACTCATGCCCTGAATCTCACGTCCTGAAACTCCTGCACTGAAACACCTGCCCTGAATCTCCTGCCTTGAAAATCATGACCTGAATCTCATGCCCTGAATCTCATGCTCTGAAACTCGTGCACTGAATCTCATGCCCTCAAGTTCCTGCACTGAAACTCAAGCCCTGAATCTCATGCCCTGAAACTCATGCCCCGAACCTCATGCCCTGAAACTCAAGCCCTGAATCTCATGCCCTGAAACTCATGCCCTAAATCACATACCATGAAACTCCTGCCCTGAAACTCATGCCCTGAATCACATGCCCTAAAACTCATGCCCTGAATCATCTGCAAAGAAACTCATGCCCTGAATTACATGCCCTGAAATACCTGCCCTGAATCTCATGCCCTGAAACTCATGCCATGAATCTCATATCCTGAAACTCACGCCTTGAATCACATGCCCTGAAACTCCTGCCCTGAAACTCCTGCCCTGAAACTCATGCCCTGAAACTCATGCCCGGAATCTCATGCCCTGAATCTCGTGCCATGAAACTCCTGCACTGAAACACCTGCCCTGAATCTCCTGCCCTGAAAATGAAGCCCTGAATCTCATGCCCTGAATCTCATGCCCTGAATCTCATGCCCTGAATCTCATGCCCTGAAACTCCTGCACTGAAACACCTGCCCTGAATCTCCTGCCCTGAAATTCATGCCCTGAATCTCATGCCCTGAATCTCATGCTCTGAAACTCATGCCCTGAATCTCAAGCCCTGAATCTCATGCCCTGAAACTCATGCCCTACATCACATACCCTGAAACTCCTGCCCTGAAACTCATGCACTGAAACTCATGCCCTGAATCACATGCCCTAAAACTCATGCCCTGAATCATCTGCCCAGAAACTCATGCCCTGAATTACATGCCCTGAAATACCTGCCCTGAATCTCATGCCCTGAAACTCATGCCCTGAATCTCATGCCCTGAAACTCCTGCCCTCAAACTCATGCACTGAAACTCATGCCCTGAATCTCATGCCTTGAAACTCCTGCCCTCAAACTCATGCACTGAAACTCATGCCCTGAGTCTCATGCCCTGGAACACCTGCACTGAAACTCATGCCATGAATCTCATATCCTGAAACTCACGCCTTGAATCACATGCCCTGAAACTCCTGCCCTGAAACTCATGCCCTGAAACTCATGCCCTGAAACTCATGCCCTGAATCTCATGCCCTGAATCTCGTGCCCTGAAACTCCGGCACTGAAACACCTGCCCTGAATCTCCTGCCCTGAAAATGAAGCCCTGAATCTCATGCCCTGAATCTCATGCCCTGAAACTCATGCCCTGAAACTCATGCCCTGAATCTCCTGTCCTGAAACTCATGCCCTGAATCTCATGCCCTGAATCTCATGCCCTGAAACTCCTGCACTGAAACACCTGCCCTGAATCTCCTGCCCTGAAAATCATGCCCTGAATCTCATGCCCTGAATCTCATGCTCTGAAACTCATGCCCTGAATCTCATGCCCTGAAACTCCTGCACTGAAACTCATGCCATGAATCTCATATCCTGAAACTCACGCCCTGAATCACATGCCCTGAAACTCCTGCCCTGAAACTCATGCCCTGAAACTCATGCCCTGAATTTCCTGTCCTGAAACTAATGCCCTGAATCACATGCCCTGAATCTCATGCCCTGAAACTCCTGCACTGAAACACCTGCCCTGAATCTCCTGCCCTGAAAATCATGCCCTGAATCTCATGCCCTGAATCTCATGCACTGAAACTCATGCACTGAATCTCATCCCCTCAAGTTCCTGCACTGAAACTCATGCCCTGAATCTCATGACCTGAAACTCATGCCCTGAACCTCATGCCCTGAAACTCAAGCCCTGAAACTCATGCCCTGAAACTCCTGCACTGAAACTCATGCCATGAATCTCATATCCTGAAACTCACGCCCTGAATCACATGCCCTGAAACTCCTGCCCTGAAACTCATGCCCTGAAACTCATGCCCTGAATTTCCTGTCCTGAAACTCATGCCCTGAATCACATGCCCTGAATCTCATGCCCTGAAACTCCTGCGCTGAAACACCTACCCTGAATCTCCTGCCCTGAAAATCATGCCCTGAATCTCATGCCCTGAATCTCATGCACTGAAACTCATGCCCTGAATCTCATCCCCTCAAGTTCCTGCACTGAAACTCATGCCCTGAATCTCATGACCTGAAACTCATGCCCTGAACCTCATGCCCTGAAACTCAAGTCCTGAAACTCATGCCCTGAAACTCCTGCACTGAAACTCATGCCATGAATCTCATATCCTGAAACTCACGCCCTGAATCACATGCCCTGAAACTCCTGCCCTGAAACTCATGCCCTGAAACTCATGCCCTGAATTTCCTGTCCTGAAACTCATGCCCTGAATCTCATGCCCTGAATCTCATGCCCTGAAACTCCTGCACAGAAACACCTGCCCTGAAACTCCTGCCCTGAAAATCATGCCCTGAATCTCAAGCCCTGAATCTCATGCTCTGAAACTCATGCCCTGAATCTCATGCCCTCAAGTTCCTGCACTGAAACTCATGCCCTGAATCTCATGACCTGAAACTCATGCCCTGAACCTCATGCCCTGAAACTCAAGCCCTGAATCTCATGCCCGGAATCTCATGCCCTAAATCACATACCCTGAAACTCCTGCCCTGAAACTCATGCACTCAAACTCATGCCCTGAATCACATGCCCTAAAACTCCTGCCCTGAAACTCATGCCCTGAAACTCATGCCCTGAACCTCATGCCCTGAAACTCAAGCCCTGAATCTCATGCCCTGAAACTCATGCCCTAAATCACATACCCTGAAACTACTGCCCTGAAACTCATGCACTGAAACTCATGCCCTGAATCACATGCCCTAAAATTCCTGCCCTGAATCATCTGCCCAGAAAATCATGCCCTGAATTACATGCCCTGAAATACCTGCCCTGAATCTCATGCCCTGAAACTCATGCCCTGAATCTCATGCCCTGAATCTCATGCCCTAAAACTCCTGCCCTGAATCATCTGCCCAGAAACTCATGCCCTGAATTACATGCCCTGAAATACCTGCCCTGAATCTCATGCCCTGAAACTCATGCCCTGAATCTCATGCCCTGAAACTCCTGCACTCAAACTCATGCCATGAATCTCATATCCTGAAACTCACGCCCTGAATTACATGCCCTGAAACTCCTGCCCTGAAACTCATGCCCTGAAACTCATGCCCTGAATCTCCTGTCCTAAAACTCATGCCCTGAATCTCATGCTCTGAATCTCATGCCCTGAAACTCCTGCACTGAAACACCTGCCCTGAATCTCCTGCCCTGAAAATCATACCCTGAATCTCATGCCCTGAATCTCATGCTCTGAAACTCATGCCCTAAATCACATACCCTGAAACTCCTGCCCTGAAACTCATGCACTCAATCTCGTGCCCTGAATCACATGCCCTAAAACTCCTGCCCTGAATCTCATGCCCTGAAACTCAAGCCCTGAATCTCATGCCCTGAAACTCATACCCTAAATCACATACCCTGAAACTACTGCCCTGAAACTCATGCACTGAAACTCATGCCCTGAATCACATGCCCTAAAATTCCTGCCCTGAATCATCTGCCCAGAAACTCATGCCCTGAATTACATGCCCTGAATCACATGCCCTAAAATTCCTGCCCTGAATCATCTGCCCAGAAACTCATGACCTGAATTACATGCCCTGAAATACCTGCCCTGAATCTCATGCCCTGAAACTCATGCCCTGAATCTCATGCCCTGAATCTCATGCCCTGAAACTCCTGCACTGAAACACCAGCCCTGAATCTCCTGCCTTAAAAATCATGCCCTGAATCTCATGCCCTGAATCTCATGCTCTGAAACTCGTGCACTGAATCTCATGTCCTCAAGTTCCTGCACTGAAACTCATGCCCTGAATCTCATGCCCTGAAACTCATGCCCTGAACCTCATTCCCTGAAACTCAAGCCCTGAATCTCATGCCCTGAAACTCATGCCCTAAATCACATACCCTGAAACTCCTGCCCTGAAACTCATGCACTGAAACTCATGCCCTGAATCACATGCCCTAAAACTCATGGCCTGAATCATCTGCCCAGAAACTCATGCCCTGAATTACATGCCCTGAAATACCTGCCCTGAATCTCATGCCCTGAAACTCATGCCCTGAATCTCATGCCCTGAAACTCCTGCACTGAAACTCATGCCATGAATCTCATATCCTGAAACTCACGCCCTGAATTACATGCCCTGAAACTCCTGCCCTGAAACTCATGCCCTGAAACTCATGCCCTGAAACTCATGCCCTGAATCTCCTGTCCTAAAACTCATGCCCTGAATCTCATGTCCTGAATCTCATCCCCTGAAACTCCTGCACTGAAACACCTGCCCTGAATCTCCTGCCCTGAAACTCATGCCCTGAATCTCATGCCCTGAATCTCACGCTCTGAAACTCGTGCACTGAATCTCATGACCTCAAGTTACTGCACTGAAACTCATGCCCTGAATCTCATGTCCTGAAACTCCTGCACTGAAACACCTGCCCTGAATCTCCTGCCTTGAAAATCATGACCTGAATCTCATGCCCTGAATCTCATGCTCTGAAACTCGTGCACTGAATCTCATGCCCTCAAGTTCCTGCACTGAAACTCAAGCCCTGAATCTCATGCCCCGAAACCCATGCCCTGAACCTCATGCCCTGAAACTCAAGCCCTGAATCTCATGCCCTGAAACTCATGCCCTAAATCACATACCCTGAAACTACTGCCCTGAAACTCATGCACTGAAACTCATGCCCTGAATCACATGCCCTAAAACTCATGCCCTGAATCATCTGCCCAGAAACTCATGCCCTGAATTACATGCCCTGAAATACCTGCGCTGAATCTCATGCCCTGAAACTCATGCCCTGAATCTCATGCCCTGAAACTCCTGCCCTCAAACTCATGCACTGAAACTCATGCCCTGAATCTCATGCCTTGAAACTCCTGCCCTCAAATTCATGCACAGAAACTCATGCCCTGAAACTCATGCCCTGAATTTCCTGTCCTGAAACTCATGCCCTGAATCTCATGCCCTGAATCTCATGCCCTGAAACTCCTGCACTGAAACACCTGCCCTGAAACTCCTGCCCTGAAAATCATGCCCTGAATCTCAAGCCCTGAATCTCATGCTCTGAAACTCATGCCCTGAATCTCATGCCCTCAAGTTCCTGCACTGAAACTCATGCCCTGAATCTCATGACCTGAAACTCATGCCCTGAACCTCATGCCCTGAAACTCAAGCCCTGAATCTCATGCCCGGAATCTCATGCCCTAAATCACATACCCTGAAACTCCTGCCCTGAAACTCATGCACTCAAACTCATGCCCTGAATCACATGCCCTAAAACTCCTGCCCTGAAACTCATGCCCTGAAACTCATGCCCTGAACCTCATGCCCTGAAACTCAAGCCCTGAATCTCATGCCCTGAAACTCATGCCCTAAATCACATACCCTGAAACTACTGCCCTGAAACTCATGCACTGAAACTCATGCCCTGAATCACATGCCCTAAAATTCCTGCCCTGAATCATCTGCCCAGAAAATCATGCCCTGAATTACATGCCCTGAAATACCTGCCCTGAATCTCATGCCCTGAAACTCATGCCCTGAATCTCATGCCCTGAATCTCATGCCCTAAAACTCCTGCCCTGAATCATCTGCCCAGAAACTCATGCCCTGAATTACATGCCCTGAAATACCTGCCCTGAATCTCATGCCCTGAAACTCATGCCCTGAATCTCATGCCCTGAAACTCCTGCACTCAAACTCATGCCATGAATCTCATATCCTGAAACTCACGCCCTGAATTACATGCCCTGAAACTCCTGCCCTGAAACTCATGCCCTGAAACTCATGCCCTGAATCTCCTGTCCTGAAAATCATACCCTGAATCTCATGCCCTGAATCTCATGCTCTGAAACTCATGCCCTAAATCACATACCCTGAAACTCCTGCCCTGAAACTCATGCACTCAAACTCGTGCCCTGAATCACATGCCCTAAAACTCCTGCCCTGAATCTCATGCCCTGAAACTCAAGCCCTGAATCTCATGCCCTGAAACTCATACCCTAAATCACATACCCTGAAACTACTGCCCTGAAACTCATGCACTGAAACTCATGCCCTGAATCACATGCCCTAAAATTCCTGCCCTGAATCATCTGCCCAGAAACTCATGCCCTGAATTACATGCCCTGAATCACATGCCCTAAAATTCCTGCCCTGAATCATCTGCCCAGAAACTCATGACCTGAATTACATGCCCTGAAACACCTGCCCTGAATCTCATGCCCTGAAACTCATGCCCTGAATCTCATGCCCTGAATCTCATGCCCTGAAACTCCTGCACTGAAACACCAGCCCTGAATCTCCTGCCTTAAAAATCATGCCCTGAATCTCATGCCCTGAATCTCATGCTCTGAAACTCGTGCACTGAATCTCATGTCCTCAAGTTCCTGCACTGAAACTCATGCCCTGAATCTCATGCCCTGAAACTCATGCCCTGAACCTCATTCCCTGAAACTCAAGCCCTGAATCTCATGCCCTGAAACTCATGCCCTAAATCACATACCCTGAAACTCCTGCCCTGAAACTCATGCACTGAAACTCATGCCCTGAATCACATCCCCTAAAACTCATGGCCTGAATCATCTGCCCAGAAACTCATGCCCTGAATTACATGCCCTGAAATACCTGCCCTGAATCTCATGCCCTGAAACTCATGCCCTGAATCTCATGCCCTGAAACTCCTGCACTGAAACTCATGCCATGAATCTCATATCCTGAAACTCACGCCCTGAATTACATGCCCTGAAACTCCTGCCCTGAAACTCATGCCCTGAAACTCATGCCCTGAAACTCATGCCCTGAATCTCCTGTCCTAAAACTCATGCCTGAATCTCATGTCCTGAATCTCATGCCCTGAAACTCCTGCACTGAAACACCTGCCCTGAATCTCCTGCCCTGAAACTCATGCCCTGAATCTCATGCCCTG
>NW_027277076.1:0-32037 GCF_030028105.1 Mobula birostris
ATCTCATGCCCTGAAACTCATGCCCTGAATCTCATGCCCTGAAACTCCTGCACTCAAACTCATGCCATGAATCTCATATCCTGAAACTCACGCCCTGAATTACATGCCCTGAAACTCCTGCCCTGAAACTCATGCCCTGAAACTCATGCCCTGAAACTCATGCCCTGAATCTCCTGCCCTAAAACTCATGCCCTGAATCTCATGCTCTGAATCTCATGCCCTGAAACTCCTGCACTGAAACACCTGCCCTGAATCTCCTGCCCTGAAAATCATACCCTGAATCTCATGCCCTGAATCTCATGCTCTGAAACTCATGCCCTAAATCACATACCCTGAAACTCCTGCCCTGAAACTCATGCACTCAAACTCGTGCCCTGAATCACATGCCCTAAAACTCCTGCCCTGAATCTCATGCCCTGAAACTCAAGCCCTGAATCTCATGCCCTGAAACTCATACCCTAAATCACATACCCTGAAACTACTGCCCTGAAACTCATGCACTGAAACTCATGCCCTGAATCACATGCCCTAAAATTCCTGCCCTGAATCATCTGCCCAGAAACTCATGCCCTGAATTACAGGCCCTAAATCACATGCCCTAAAATTCCTGCCCTGAATCATCTGCCCAGAAACTCATGCCCTGAATTACATGCCCTGAAATACCTGCCCTGAATCTCATGCCCTGAAACTCATGCCCTGAATCTCATACCCTGAATCTCATGCCCTGAAACTCCTGCACTGAAACACCAGCCTTGAATCTCCTGCCTTAAAAATCATGCCCTGAATCTCATGCCCTGAATCTCATGCTCTGAAACTCGTGCACTGAATCTCATGCCCTCAAGTTCCTGCACTGAAACTCATGCCCTGAATCTCATGCCCTGAAACTCATGCCCTGAACCTCATTCCCTGAAACTCAAGCCCTGAATCTCATGCCCTGAAACTCATGCCCTAAATCACATACCCTGAAACTCCTGCCCTGAAACTCATGCACTGAAACTCATGCCCTGAATCACATGCCCTAAAACTCATGCCCTGAATCATTTGCCCAGAAACTCATGCCCTGAATTACATGCCCTGAAATACCTGCCCTGAATCTCATGCCCTGAAACTCATGCCCTGAATCTCATGCCCTGAAACTCCTGCACTGAAACTCATGCCATGAATCTCATATCCTGAAACTCACGCCCTGAATTACATGCCCTGAAACTCCTGCCCTGAAACTCATGCCCTGAAACTCATACCCTAAATCACATACCCTGAAACTACTGCCCTGAAACTCATGCACTGAAACTCATGCCCTGAATCACATGCCCTAAAATTCCTGCCCTGAATCATCTGCCCAGAAACTCATGCCCTGAATTACAGGCCCTAAATCACATGCCCTAAAATTCCTGCCCTGAATCATCTGCCCAGAAACTCATGCCCTGAATTACATGCCCTGAAATACCTGCCCTGAATCTCATGCCCTGAAACTCATGCCCTGAATCTCATACCCTGAATCTCATGCCCTGAAACTCCTGCACTGAAACACCAGCCTTGAATCTCCTGCCTTAAAAATCATGCCCTGAATCTCATGCCCTGAATCTCATGCTCTGAAACTCGTGCACTGAATCTCATGCCCTCAAGTTCCTGCACTGAAACTCATGCCCTGAATCTCATGCCCTGAAACTCATGCCCTGAACCTCATTCCCTGAAACTCAAGCCCTGAATCTCATGCCCTGAAACTCATGCCCTAAATCACATACCCTGAAACTCCTGCCCTGAAACTCATGCACTGAAACTCATGCCCTGAATCACATGCCCTAAAACTCATGCCCTGAATCATCTGCCCAGAAACTCATGCCCTGAATTACATGCCCTGAAATACCTGCCCTGAATCTCATGCCCTGAAACTCATGCCCTGAATCTCATGCCCTGAAACTCCTGCACTGAAACTCATGCCATGAATCTCATATCCTGAAACTCACGCCCTGAATTACATGCCCTGAAACTCCTGCCCTGAAACTCATGCCCTGAAACTCATGCCCTGAATCTCCTGTCCTAAAACTCATGCCCTGAATCTCATGTCCTGAATCTCATGCCCTGAAACTCCTGCACTGAAACACCTGCCCTGAATCTCCTGCTCTGAAACTCATGCCCTGAATCTCATGCCCTGAATCTCACGCTCTGAAACTCGTGCACTGAATCTCATGACCTCAAGTTACTGCACTGAAACTCATGCCCTGAATCTCATGTCCTGAAACTCCTGCACTGAAACACCTGCCCTGAATCTCCTGCCTTGAAAATCATCACCTGAATCTCATGCCCTGAATCTCATGCTCTGAAACTCGTGCACTGAATCTCATGCCCTCAAGTTCCTGCACTGAAACTCAAGCCCTGAATCTCATGCCCTGAAACTCATGCCCTGAAACTCATGCCCTGAAACTCAAGCCCTGAATCTCATGCCCTGAAACTCATGCCCTAAATCACATACCCTGAAACTCCTGCCCTGAAACTCATGCACTGAAACTCATGCCCTGAATCACATGCCCTAAAACTCATGCCCTGAATCATCTGCCCAGAAACTCATGCCCTGAATTACATGCCCTGAAATACCTGCCCTGAATCTCATGCCCTGAAACTCATGCCCTGAATCTCATGCCCAGAAACTCCTGCCCTCAAACTCATGCACTGAAACTCATGCCCTGAATCTCATGCCTTGAAACTCCTGCCCTCAAACTCATGTACTGAAACTCATGCCCTGAATCTCATGCCCTGAAACACCTGCACTGAAACTCATGCCATGAATCTCATATCCTGAAACTCACGCCCTGAATCTCATGCCTTGAAACTCCTGCCCTCAAACTCATGTACTGAAACTCATGCCCTGAATCTCATGCCCTGAAACACCTGCACTGAAACTCATGCCATGAATCTCATATCCTGAAACTCACGCCTTGAATCACATGCCTTGAAACTCCTGCCCTGAAACTCATGCCCTGAAACTCATGCCCTGAAACTCATACCCTGAATCTCATGCCCTGAATCTCGTGCCCTGAAACTCCTGCACTGAAACACCTGCCCTGAATCTCCTGCCCTGAAAATGAAGCCCTGAATCTCATGCCCTGAATCTCATGCCCTGAAACTCATGCCCTGAAACTCATGCCCTGAATCTCCTGTCCTGAAACTCATGCCCTGAATCTAATGCCCTGAATCTCATGCCCTGAAACTCCTGCACTGAAACACCTGCCCTGAATCTCCTGCCCTGAAAATCATGCCCTGAATCTCATGCCCTGAATCTCATGCTCTGAAACTCATGCCCTGAATCTCAAGCCCTGAATCTCATGCCCTGAAACTCATGCCCTACATCACATACCCTGAAACTCCTGCCCTGAAACTCATGCACTGAAACTCATGCCCTGAATCACATGCCCTAAAACTCATGCCCTGAATCATCTGCCCAGAAACTCATGCCCTGAATTACATGCCCTGGAATACCTGCCCTGAATCTCATGCCCTGAAACTCATGCCCTGAATCTCCTGCCCTGAAAATCATACCCTGAATCTCATGCCCTGAATCTCATGCTCTGAAACTCGTGCCCTAAATCACATACCCTGAAACTCCTGCCCTGAAACTCATGCACTCAAACTCGTGCCCTGAATCACATGCCCTAAAACTCCTGCACTGAATCTCATGCCCTGAAACTCAAGCCCTGAATCTCATGCCCTGAAACTCATACCCTAAATCACATACCCTGAAACTACTGCCCTGAAAGTCATGCACTGAAACTCATGCCCTGAATCACATGCCCTAAAATTCCTGCCCTGAATCATCTGCCCAGAAACTCATGCCCTGAATTACATGCCCTGAATCACATACCCTAAAATTCCTGCCCTGAATCATCTGCCAAGAAACTCATGCCCTGAATTACATGCCCTGAAATACCTGCCCTGAATCTCATGCTCTGAATCTCATACCCTGAATCTCATGCCCTGAAACTCCTGCACTGAAACACCAGCCCTGAATCTCCTGCCTTAAAAATCATGCCCTGAATCTCATGCCCTGAATCTCATGCTCTGAAACTCGTGCACTGAATCTCATGCCCTCAAGTTCCTGCACTGAAACTCATGCCCTGAATCTCATGCCCTGAAACTCATGCCCTGAACCTCATTCCCTGAAACTCAAGCCCTGAATCTCATGCCCTGAAACTCATGCCCTAAATCACATACCCTGAAACTCCTGCCCTGAAACTCATGCACTGAAACTCATGCCCTGAATCACATGCCCTAAAACTCATGCCCTGAATCATCTGCCCAGAAACTCATGCCCTGAATTACATGCCCTGAAATACCTGCCCTGAATCTCATGCCCTGAAACTCATGCCCTGAATCTCATGCCCTGAAACTCCTGCACTGAAACTCATGCCATGAATCTCATATCCTGAAACTCACGCCCTGAATTACATGCCCTGAAACTCCTGCCCTGAAACTCATGCCCTGAAACTCATGCCCTGAAACTCATGCCCTGAATCTCCTGTCCTAAAACTCATGCCCTGAATCTCATGTCCTGAATCTCATGCCCTGAAACTCCTGCACTGAAACACCTGCCCTGAATCTCCTGCCCTGAAACTCATGCCCTGAATCTCATGCCCTGAATCTCACGCTCTGAAACTCGTGCACTGAATCTCATGACCTCAAGTTACTGCACTGAAACTCATGCCCTGAATCTCATGTCCTGAAACTCCTGCACTGAAACACCTGCCCTGAATCTCCTGCCTTGAAAATCATGACCTGAATCTCATGCCCTGAATCTCATGCTCTGAAACTCGTGCACTGAATCTCATGCCCTCAAGTTCCTGCACTGAAACTCAAGCCCTGAATCTCATGCCCTGAAACTCATGCCCTGAACCTCATGCCCTGAAACTCAAGCCCTGAATCTCATGCCCTGAAACTCATGCCCTAAATCACATACCCTGAAACTCCTGCCCTGAAACTCATGCACTGAAACTCATGCCCTGAATCACATGCCCTAAAACTCATGCCCTGAATCATCTGCCCAGAAACTCATGCCCTGAATTACATGCCCTGAAATACCTGCCCTGAATCTCATGCCCTGAAACTCATGCCCTGAATCTCATGCCCAGAAACTCCTGCCCTCAAACTCATGCACTGAAACTCATGCCCTGAATCTCATGCCTTGAAACTCCTGCCCTCAAACTCATGCACTGAAACTCATGCCCTGAATCTCATGCCCTGAAACACCTGCACTGAAACTCATGCCATGAATCTCATATCCAGAAACTCACGCCTTGAATCACATGCCCTGAAACTCCTGCCCTGAAACTCATGCCCTGAAACTCATGTCCTGAAACTCATGCCCTGAATCTCATGCCCTGAATCTCGTGCCCTGAAACTCCTCACTGAAACACCTGCCCTGAATCTCCTGCCCTTAAAATGAAGCCCTGAATCTCATGCCCTGAATCTCATGCCCTGAAACTCATGCCCTGAAACTCATGCCTTGAATCTCCTGTCCTGAAACTCATGCCCTGAATCTAATGCCCTGAATCTCATGCCCTGAAACTCCTGCACTGAAACACCTGCCCTGAATCTCCTGCCCTGAAAATCATGCCCTGAATCTCATGCCCTGAATCTCATGCTCTGAAACTCATGCCCTGAATCTCAAGCCCTGAATCTCATGCCCTGAAACTCATGCCCTACATCACATACCCTGAAACTCCTGCCCTGAAACTCATGCACTGAAACTCATGCCCTGAATCACATGCCCTAAAACTCATGCCCTGAATCATCTGCCCAGAAACTCATGCCCTGAATTACATGCCCTAGAATACCTGCCCTGAATCTCATGCCCTGAAACTCATGCCCTGAATCTCCTGCCCTGAAAATCATACCCTGAATCTCATGCCCTGAATCTCATGCTCTGAAACTCATGCCCTAAATCACATACCCTGAAACTCCTGCCCTGAAACTCATGCACTCAAACTCGTGCCCTGAATCACATGCCCTAAAACTCCTGCACTGAATCTCATGCCCTGAAACTCAAGCCCTGAATCTCATGCCCTGAAACTCATACCCTAAATCACATACCCTGAAACTACTGCCCTGAAAGTCATGCACTGAAACTCATACCCTGAATCACATGCCCTAAAATTCCTGCCCTGAATCATCTGCCCAGAAACTCATGCCCTGAATCTCATGCCCCGAAACACTTGCACTGAAACTCATGCCATGAATCTCATATCCTGAAACTCACGCCTTGAATCACATGCCCTGAAACTCCTGCACTGAAACTCATGCCCTGAAACTCATGCACTGAAACTCATGCCCTGAATCTCGTGCCCTGAAACTCGTGCCCTGAAACTCCTGCACTGAAACACCTGCCCTGAATCTCCTGCCCTGAAAATGAAGCCCTGAATCTCATGCTCTAAAACTCTTGCACTGAATCTCATGCCCTCAAGTTCCTGCACTGAAACTCATGCCCTGAATCTCATGCCCTGAAACTCATGCCCTGAACCTCATGCCCTGAAACTCAAGCCCTGAATCTCATGCCCTGAATCTCTTGCCCTAAATCACATACCCTGAAACTCCTGCCCTGAAACTCATGCACTGAAACTCATGCCTTGAATCACATGCCCTAAAACTCCTGCCCTGAATCATCTGCCCAGAAACTCATGCCCTGAATCTCATGCCCTGAAACTCCTGCTCTGAAACTCATGCACTGAAACTCATGCCCTGAATCACATGCCCTAAAACTCCTGCCCTGAATCATCTGCCCAGAAACTCATGCCCTGAATTACATGCCCTGAAATACCTGCCCTGAATCTCATGCCCTGAAACTCATGCCCTGAAACTCCTGCCCTGAAACTCATGCCCTGAAACTCATGCCCTGAATCTCATGCCCTGAAACTCATGCCCTGAACCTCATGCCCTGAAACTCAAGCCCTGAATCTCATGCCCTGAAACTCATGCTCTAAATCACATACCCTGAAACTCCTGCCCTGAAACTCATGCACTGAAACTCATGCCCTGAATCACATGCCCTAAAACTCATGCCCTGAATCATCTGCCAAGAAACTCATGCCCTGAATTACATGCCCTGAAATACCTGCCCTGAATCTCATGCCCTGAAACTCATGCCCTGAATCTCATGCCCTGAAACTCCTGCCCTCAAACTCATGCACTGAAACTCATGCCCTGAATCTCATGCCTTGAAACTCCTGCCCTCAAACTCATGCACTGAAACTCATGCCCTGAAACTCATGCCCTGAATGTCCTGTCCTAAAACTCATGCCCTGAATCTCATGCCCTGAATCTCATGCCCTGAAACTCCTGCACTGAAACACCAGCCCTGAATCTCCTGCCCTGAAACTCATGCCCTGAATCTCATGCCCTGAATCTCACGCTCTGAAACTCGTTCACTGAATCTCATGACCTCAAGTTCCTGCACTGAAACTCATGCTGCACTGAAACTCATGCCCTGAATCTCATGTCCTGAAACTCCTGCCCTGAATCACCTACCCTGAAACTCATGACCTGAATCTCATACCCTGAAACTCCTGCACTGAAACTCATGCCATGAATCTCAGATCCTGAAACTCACGCCCTGAATCACATGCCCTGAAACTCCTGCCCTGAAACTCATGCCCTGAAACTCATGCCTCAAACTCATGCCCTGAAACTCCTGCCCTGAAACTCATTCCCTGAAACTCATGCTCTGAAACTCATGCTCTGAATCTCATGCCCTGAATCTCGTGCCCTGAAACTCCTGCACTGAAACACCTGCCCTGAATCTCATGCCCTGAAACTCATGCCCTGAAACTCATGCCCCGAATCTCGTGCCCTGGTATTCCTGCACTGAAACTCATGCCATGAATCTCATATCCTGAAACTCACGCCCTGAATTACATGCCCTGAAACTCCTGCCCTGAAACTCATGCCCTGAAACTCATGCCCTGAATCTCCTGTCCTAAAAATCATGCCCTGAATCTCATGCCCTGAAACTCATGCCCTGAATCTCATGCCCTGAAACTCCTGCGCTCAAACTCATGCACTGAAACTCATGCCCAGAATCTCATGCCTTGAAACTCCTGCCCTCAAACTCATGCACTGAAACTCATGCCCTGAATCTCATGCCCCGAAACACTTGCATTGAAACTCATGCCATGAATCTCATATCCTGAAACTCACGCCTTGAATCACATGCCCTGAAACTCCTGCCCTGAAACTCATGCCCTGAAACTCGTGCCCTGAAACTCCTGCACTGAATCTCTTGCCCTAAATCACATACCCTGAAACTCCTGCCCTGAAATTCATGCACTGAAACTCATGCCCTGAATCACATGCCCTAAAACTCCTGCCCTGAATCATCTGCCCAGAAACTCATGCCCTGAATCTCATGCCCTGAAACTCCTGCTCTGAAACTCATGCACTGAAACTCATGCCCTGAATCTCATGCCTTGAAACTCCTGCCCTCAAACTCATGCACTGAAACTCATGCCCTGAATCTCATGCCCCGAAACACTTGCATTGAAACTCATGCCATGAATCTCTTATCCTGAAACTCACGCCTTGAATCACATGCCCTGAAACTCATGCCCTGAAACTCATGCACTGAAACTCATGCCCTGAATCTCATGCCTGAAACTCATGCCCTGAAACTCATGCACTGAAACTCATGCCCTGAGAATCTCATGCCCTGAAACTCGTGCCCTGAAACTCCTGCACTGAAACACCTGCCCTGAATCTCCTGCCCTGAAAATGAAGCCCTGAATCTCATGCTCTAAAAACTCTTGCACTGAATCTCATGCCCTCAAGTTCCTACACTGAAACTCATGCCCTGAATCTCATGCCCTGAAACTCATGCCCTGAACCTCATGCCCTGAAACTCAAGCCCTGAATCTCATGCCCTGAATCTCTTGCCCCTAAATCACATACCCTGAAACTCCTGCCCTGAAACTCATGCACTGAAACTCATGCCCTGAATCACATGCCCTAAAACTCCTGCCCTGAATCATCTGCCCAGAAACTCATGCCCTGAAACTCATGCCCTGAATGTCCTGTCCTAAAACTCATGCCCTGAATCTCATGCCCTGATTCTCATGCCCTGAAACTCCTGCACTGAAACACCAGCCCTGAATCTCCTGCCCTGAAACTCATGCCCTGAATCTCATGCCCTGAATCTCACGCTCTGAAACTCGTTCACTGAATCTCATGACCTCAAGTTCCTGCACTGAAACTCATGCCCTGAATCTCATGTCCTGAAACTCCTGCCCTGAATCACCTACCCTGAAACTCATGACCTGAATCTCATACCCTGAAACTCCTGCACTGAAACTCATGCCATGAATCTCAGATCCTGAAACTCACGCCCTGAATCACATGCCCTGAAACTCCTGCCCTGAAACTCATGCCCTGAAACTCATGCCCTCAAACTCATGCCCTGAAACTCCTGCCCTGAAACTCCTGCCCTGAAACTCATGCTCTGAAACTCATGCTCTGAATCTCATGCCCTGAATCTCGTGCCCTGAAACTCCTGCACTGAAACACCTGCCCTGAATCTCATGCCCTGAAACTCATGCCCTGAAACTCATGCCCGAATCTCGTGCCCTGTTATTCCTGCACTGAAACTCATGCCATGAATCTCATATCCTGAAACTCACGCCCTGAATTACATGCCCTGAAACTCCTGCCCTGAAACTCATGCCCTGAAACTCATGCCCTGAATCTCCTGTCCTAAAAATGATGCCCTGAATCTCATGCCCTGAAACTCATGCCCTGAATCTCATGCCCTGAAACTCCTGCGCTCAAACTCATGCACTGAAACTCATGCCCTGAATCTCATGCCTTGAAACTCCTGCCTCAAACTCATGCACTGAAACTCATGCCCTGAATCTCATGCCCTGAAACTCATGCCCTGAAACTCATGCACTGAAACTCATGCCCTGAATCTCATGCCCTGAAACTCGTGCCCTGAAACTCCTGCACTGAAACACCTGCCCTGAATCTCCTGCCTGAAAATGAAGCCCTGAATCTCATGCTCTAAAACTCTTGCACTGAATCTCATGCCCTCAAGTTCCTACACTGAAACTCATGCCCTGAATCTCATGCCCTGAAACTCATGCCCTGAACCTCATGCCCTGAAACTCAAGCCCTGAATCTCATGCCCTGAATCTCTTGCCCTAAATCACATACCCTGAAACTCCTGCCCTGAAACTCATGCACTGAAACTCATGCCCTGAATCACATGCCCTAAAACTCCTGCCCTGAATCATCTGCCCAGAAACTCATGCCCTGAAACTCATGCCCTGAATGTCCTGTCCTAAAACTCATGCCCTGAATCTCATGCCCTGAATCTCATGCCCTGAAGACTCCTGCACTGAAACACCAGCCCTGAATCTCCTGCCCTGAAACTCATGCCCTGAATCTCATGCCCTGAATCTCACGCTCTGAAACTCGTTCACTGAATCTCATGACCTCAAGTTCCTGCACTGAAACTCATGCCCTGAATCTCATGTCCTGAAACTCCTGCCCTGAATCACCTACCCTGAAACTCATGACCTGAATCTCATACCCTGAAACTCCTGCACTGAAACTCATGCCATGAATCTCAGATCCTGAAACTCACGCCCTGAATCACATGCCCTGAAACTCCTGCCCTGAAACTCATGCCTGAAACTCATGCCCTCAAACTCATGCCCTGAAACTCCTGCCCTGTAACTCCTGCCCTGAAACTCATGCTCTGAAACTCATGCTCTGAATCTCATGCCCTGAATCTCGTGCCCTGAAACTCCTGCACTGAAACACCTGCCCTGAATCTCCTGCCCTGAAACTCATGCCCTGAAACTCATGCCCCGAATCTCGTGCCCTGTTATTCCTGCACTGAAACTCATGCCATGAATCTCATATCCTGAAACTCACGCCCTGAATTACATGCCCTGAAATTCCTGCCCTGAGAACTCATGCCCTGAAACTCATGCCCTGAAACTCATGCCCTGAATCTCCTGTCCTAAAAATCATGCCCTGAATCTCATGCCCTGAAACTCATGCCCTGAATCTCATGCCCTGAAACTCCTGCGCTCAAACTCATGCACTGAAACTCATGCCCTGAATCTCATGCCTTGAACTCCTGCCCTCAAACTCATGCACTGAAACTCATGCCCTGAATCTCATGCCCCGAAACACTTGCATTGAACTCATGCCATGAATCTCATATCCTGAACTCACGCCTTGAATCACATGCCCTGAAACTCCTGCCCTGAAACTCATGCCCTGAAACTCATGCACTGAAACTCATGCCCTGATCTCATGCCCTGAAAATGAAGCCCTGAATCTCATGCTCTAAAACTCTTGCACTGAATCTCATGCCCTCAAGTTCCTGCACTGAAACTCATGCCCTGAATCTCATGCCCTGAAACTCATGCCCTGAACCTCATGCCCTGAAACTCAAGCCCTGAATCTCATGCCCTGAATCTCTTGCACTAAATCACATACCCTGAAACTCCTGCCCTGAAACTCATGCACTGAAACTCATGCCCTGAATCACATGCCCTAAAACTCCTGCCCTGAATCATCTGCCCAGAAACTCATGCCCTGAATCTCATGCCCTGAAACTCCTGCTCTGAAACTCATGCACTGAAACTCATGCCCTGAATCTCATGCCTTGAAACTCCTGCCCTCAAACTCATGCACTGAAACTCATGCCCTGAATCTCATGCCCCGAAACACTTGCATTGAAACTCATGCCATGAATCTCATATCCTGAAACTCACGCCTTGAATCACATGCCCTGAAACTCCTGCCCTGAAACTCATGCCCTGAAACTCATGCACTGAAACTCATGCCCTGAATCTCATGCCCTGAAACTCGTGCCCTGAAACTCCTGCACTGAAACACCTGCCCTGAATCTCCTGCCCTGAAAATGAAGCCCTGAATCTCATGCTCTAAAACTCTTACACTGAATCTCATGCCCTCAAGTTCCTGCACTGAAACTCATGCCCTGAATCTCATGCCCTGAAACTCAAGCCCTGAATCTCATGCCCTGAATCTCTTGCCCTAAATCACATACCCTGAAACTCCTGCCCTGAAACTCATGCACTGAAACTCATGCCCTGAATCACATGCCTAAAACTCCTGCCCTGAATCATCTGCCCAGAAACTCATGCCCTGAATCTCATGCCCTGAAACTCCTGCTCTGAAACTCATGCAATGAAACTCATGCCCTGAATCTCATGCCTTGAAACTCCTGCCCTCAAACTCATGCACTGAAACTCATGCCCTGAATCTCATGCCCTGAAACTCGCGCCTTGAATCACATGCCCTGAAACTCCTGCCCTGAAACTCATGCCCTGAAACTCATGCTCTGAAACTCATGCTCTGAATCTCATGCCCTGAATCTCGTGCCCTGAAACTCCTGCACTGAAACACCTGCCCTGAATCTCATGCCCTGAAACTCATGCCCTGAAACTCATGCCCCGAATCTCGTGCCCTGGTACTCCTGCACTGAAACTCATGCCATGAATCTCATATCCTGAAACTCACGCCCTGAATTACATGCCCTGAAACTCCTGCCCTGAAACTCATGCCCTGAAACTCATGCCCTGAAACTCATGCCCTGAAACTCATGCCCTGAATCTCCTGTCCTAAAAATCATGCCCTGAATCTCATGCGTGAAACTCATGCCCTGAATCTCATGCCCTGAAACTCCTGCGCTCAAACTCACGCCTTGAATCACATGCCCTGAATCTCCTGCCCTGAAAATGAAGCCCTGAATCTCATGCTCTAAACTCTTGCACTGAATCTCATGCCCTCAAGTTCCTGCACTGAAACTCATGCCCTGAATCTCATGCCCTGATACTCATGCCCTGAACCTCATGCCCTGAAACTCAAGCCCTGAATCTCATGCCCTGAATCTCTTGCCCTAAATCACATACCCTGAAACTCCTGCCCTGAAACTCATGCACTGAAACTCATGCCCTGAATCACATGCCCTAAAACTCCTGCCCTGAATCATCTGCCCAGAAACTCATGCCCTGAATCTCATGCCCTGAAACTCCTGCTCTGAAACTCATGCAATGAAACTCATGCCCTGAATCTCATGCCTTGAAACTCCTGCCCTCAAACTCATGCACTGAAACTCATGCCCTGAATCTCATGCCCTGAAACTCGCGCCTTGAATCACATGCCCTGAAACTCCTGCCCTGAAACTCATGCCCTGAAACTCATGCTCCTGAAACTCATGCTCTGAATCTCATGCCCTGAATCTCGTGCCCTGAAACTCCTGCACTGAAACACCTGCCCTGAATCTCATGCCCTGAAACTCATGCCCTGAAACTCATGCCCCGAATCTCGTGCCCTGGTACTCCTGCACTGAAACTCATGCCATGAATCTCATATCCTGAAACTCACGCCCTGAATTACATGCCCTGAAACTCCTGCCCTGAAACTCATGCCCTGAAACTCATGCCCTGAAACTCATGCCCTGAAACTCATGCCCTGAATCTCCTGTCCTAAAAATCATGCCCTGAATCTCATGCCGTGAAAACTCATGCCCTGAATCTCATGCCCTGAAACTCCTGCGCTCAACTCACGCCTTGAATCACATGCCCTGAATCTCCTGCCCTGAAAATGAAGCCCTGAATCTCATGCTCTAAAACTCTTGCACTGAATCTCATGCCCTCAAGTTCCTGCACTGAAACTCATGCCCTGAATCTCATGCCCTGATACTCATGCCCTGAACCTCATGCCCTGAAACTCAAGCCCTGAATCTCATGCCCTGAATCTCTTGCCCTAAATCACATACCCTGAAACTCCTGCCCTGAAACTCATGCACTGAAACTCATGCCCTGAATCACATGCCCTAAAACTCCTGCCCTGAATCATCTGCCCAGAAACTCATGCCCTGAATCTCATGCCCTGAAACTCCTGCTCTGAAACTCATGCACTGAAACTCATGCCCTGAATCACATGCCCTAAAACTCCTGCCCTGAATCATCTGCCCAGAAACTCATGCCCTGAATTACATGCCCTGAAATACCTGCCCTGAATCTCATGCCCTGAAACTCATGCCCTGAATCTCATGCCCTGAAACTCCTGCACTGAAACTCATGCCATGAATCTCTATCCTGAAACTCACGCCCTGAATTACATGCCCTGAAACTCATGCCCTGAAACTCATGCCCTGAAACTCATGACCTGAACCTCATGCCCTGAAACTCAAGCCCTGAATCTCATGCCCTGAAACTCATGCCCTAAATCACATACCCTGAAACTCCTGCCCTGAAACTCATGCACTGAAACTCATGCCCTGAATCACATGCCCTAAAACTCATGCCCTGAATCATCTGCCCCGGAAACTCATGCCCTGAATTACATGCCCTGAAATACCTGCCCTGAATCTCATGCTCTGAAACACATGCCCTGAATCTCATGCCCTGAAACTCCTGCACTGAAACTCATGCCATGAATCTCATATCCTGAAACTCACGCCCTGAATTACATGCCCTGAAACTCCTGCCCTGAAACTCCTGCCCTGAAACTCATGCCCTGAAACTCATGCCCTGAATCTCCTGTCCTAAAACTCATGCCCTGAATCTCATGTCCTGAATCTCATGCCCTGAAACTCCTGCACTGAAACACCTGCCCTGAATCTCCTGCCCTGAAACTCATGCCCTGAATCTCATGCCCTGAATCTCACGCTCTGAAACTCGTGCACTGAATCTCATGACCTCAAGTTACTGCACTGAAACTCATGCCCTGAATCTCATGTCCTGAAACTCCTGCACTGAAACACCTGCCCTGAATCTCCTGCCTTGAAAATCATGACCTGAATCTCATGCCCTGAATCTCATGCTCTGAAACTCGTGCACTGAATCTCATGCCCTCAAGTTCCTGCACTGAAACTCAAGCCCTGAATCTCATGCCCTGAAACTCATGCCCTGAACCTCATGCCCTGAAACTCAAGCCCTGAATCTCATGCCCTGAAACTCATGCCCTAAATCACATACCCTGAAACTCCTGCCCTGAAACTCATGCACTGAAACTCATGCCCTGAATCACATGCCCTAAAACTCATGCCCTGAATCATCTGCCCAGAAACTCATGCCCTGAATTACATGCCCTGAAATACCTGCCCTGAATCTCATGCTCTGAAACACATGCCCTGAATCTCATGCCCTGAAACTCCTGCACTGAAACTCATGCCATGAATCTCATATCCTGAAACTCACGCCCTGAATTACATGCCCTGAAACTCCTGCCCTGAAACTCCTGCCCTGAAACTCATGCCCTGAAACTCCTGCCCTGAAAGTCATGCCCTGAAACTCATGCCCTGAAACTCATGCCCTGAAACTCATGCCCTGAAACTCATGCCCGGAATCTCATGCCCTGAATCTCGTGCCATGAAACTCCTGCACTGAACACCTGCCCTGAATCTCCTGCCCTGAAAATGAAGCCCTGAATCTCATGCCCTGAATCTCATGCCCTGAAACTCATGCCCTGAAACTCATGCCCTGAATCTCCTGTCCTGAAACTCATGCCCTGAATCTCATGCCCTGAATCTCATGCCTGAAACTCCTGCACTGAAACACCCTGCCCTGAATCTCCTGCCCTGAAAATCATGCCCTGAATCTCATGCCCTGAATCTCATGCTCTGAAACTCATGCCCTGAATCTCAAGCCCTGAATCTCATGCCCTGAAACTCATGCCCTACATCACATACCCTGAAACTCCTGCCCTGAAACTCATGCACTGAAACTCATGCCCTGAATCACATGCCCTAAAACTCATGCCCTGAATCATCGGTCCAGAACTCATGCCCTGAATTACATGCCCTGAAATACCTGCCCTGAATCTCATGCCCTGAAACTCATGCCCTGAATCTCATGCCCTGAAACTCCTGCCCTCAAACTCATGCACTGAAACTTATGCCCTGAATCTCATGCCTTGAAACTCCTGCCCTCAAACTGATGCACTGAAACTCATGCCCTGAATCTCATGCCCTGAAACACCTGCACTGAAACTCATGCCATGAATCTCATATCCTGAAACTCACGCCTTTGAATCACATGCCCTGAAACTCCTGCCCTGAAACTCATGCCCTGAAACTCATGCCCTGAAACTCATGCCCTGAATCTCATGCCCTGAATCTCGTGCCTGAAACTCCTGCACTGAAACACCTGCCCTGAATCTCCTGCCCTGAAAATGAAGCCCTGAATCTCATGCCCTGAATCTTATGCCCTGAAACTCATGCCCTGAAACTCATGCCCTGAATCTCCTGTCCTGAAACTCATGCCCTGAATCTCATGCCCTGAATCTCATGCCCTGAAACTCCTGCACTGAAACACCTGCCCTGAATCTCCTGCCCTGAAAATCATGGCCCTGAATCTCATGCCCTGAATCTCATGCTCTGAAACTCATGCCCTGAATCTCATGCCCTGAAACTCCTGCACTGAAACTCATGCCATGAATCTCATATCCTGAAACTCACGCCCTGAATCACATGCCCTGAAACTCCTGCCCTGAAACTCATGCCCTGAAACTCATGCCCTGAATCTCATGCCCTGAATCTCATGCCCTGAAACTCCTGCACTGAAACACCTGCCCTGAATCTCCTGCCCTGAAAATCATGCCCTGAATCTCATGCCCTGAATCTCATGCTCTGAAACTCATGCCCTGAATCTCATCCCCTCAAGTTCCTGCACTGAAACTCATGCCCTGAATCTCATGACCTGAAACTCATGCCCTGAACCTCATGCCCTGAAACTCAAGCCCTGAATCTCATGCCCTGAAACTCCTGCACTGAAACTCATGCCATGAATCTCATATCCTGAAACTCACGCCCTGAATCACATGCCCTGAAACTCCTGCCCTGAAACTCATGCCCTGAAACTCATGCCCTGAATTTCCTGTCCTGAAACTCATGCCCTGAATCTCATGCCCTGAATCTCATGCCCTGAAACTCCTGCACTGAAACACCTGCCCTGAATCTCCTGCCCTGAAAATCATGCCCTGAATCTCAAGCCTGAATCTCATGCTCTGAAACTCATGCCCTGAATCTCATGCCCTCAAGTTCCTGCACTGAAACTCATGCCCTGAATCTCATGACCTGAAACTCATGCCCTGAACCTCATGCCCTGAAACTCAAGCCCTGAATCTCATGCCCGGAATCTCATGCCCTAAATCACATACCCTGAAACTCCTGCCCTGAAAATCATGCACTCAAACTCATGCCCTGAATCACATGCCCTAAAACTCCTGCCCTGAAACTCATGCCCTGAAACTCATGCCCTGAACCTCATGCCCTGAAACTCAAGCCCTGAATCTCATGCCCTGAAACTCATGCCCTAAATCACATACCCTGAAACTACTGCCCTGAAACTCATGCACTGAAACTCATGCCCTGAATCACATGCCCTAAAATTCCTGCCCTGAATCATCTGCCCAGAAAATCATGCCCTGAATTACATGCCCTGAAATACCTGCCCTGAATCTCATGCCCTGAAACTCATGCCCTGAATCTCATGCCCTGAATCTCATGCCCTAAAACTCCTGCCCTGAATCATCTGCCCAGAAACTCATGCCCTGAATTACATGCCCTGAAATACCTGCCCTGAATCTCATGCCCTGAAAATCATGCCCTGAATCTCATGCCCTGAATCTCATGCTCTGAAACTCATGCCCTGAATCTCATCCCCTCAAGTTCCTGCACTGAAACTCATGCCCTGAATCTCATGACCTGAAACTCATGCCCTGAATCTCATGCCCTGAAACTCCTGCACTGAAACTCATGCCATGAATCTCATATCCTGAAACTCACGCCCTGAATCACATGCCCTGAAACTCCTGCCCTGAAACTCATGCCCTGAAACTCATGCCCTGAATTTCCTGTCCTGAAACTCATGCCCTGAATCTCATGCCCTGAATCTCATGCCCTGAAACTCCTGCACTGAAACACCTGCCCTGAATCTCCTGCCCTGAAAATCATGCCCTGAATCTCAAGCCCTGAATCTCATGCTCTGAAACTCATGCCCTGAATCTCATGCCCTCAAGTTCCTGCACTGAAACTCATGCCCTGAATCTCATGACCTGAAACTCATGCCCTGAACCTCATGCCCTGAAACTCAAGCCCTGAATCTCATGCCCGGAATCTCATGCCCTAAATCACATACCCTGAAACTCCTGCCCTGAAACTCATGCACTCAAACTCATGCCCTGAATCACATGCCCTAAAACTCCTGCCCTGAAACTCATGCCCTGAAACTCATGCCCTGAACCTCATGCCCTGAAACTCAAGCCCTGAATCTCATGCCCTGAAACTCATGCCCTAAATCACATACCCTGAAACTACTGCCCTGAAACTCATGCACTGAAACTCATGCCCTGAATCACATGCCCTAAAATTCCTGCCCTGAATCATCTGCCCAGAAAATCATGCCCTGAATTACATGCCCTGAAATACCTGCCCTGAATCTCATGCCCTGAAACTCATGCCCTGAATCTCATGCCCTGAATCTCATGCCCTAAAAACTCCTGCCCTGAATCATCTGCCGAGAAACTCATGCCCTGAATTACATGCCCTGAAATACCTGCCCTGAATCTCATGCCCTGAAACTCATGCCCTGAATCTCATGCCCTGAAACTCCTGCACTCAAACTCATGCCATGAATCTCATATCCTGAAACTCACGCCCTGAATTACATGCCCTGAAACTCCTGCCCTGAAACTCATGCCCTAAAACTCATGCCCTGAATCTCATGCTCTGAATCTCATGCCCTGAAACTCCTGCACTGAAACACCTGCCCTGAATCTCCTGCCCTGAAAATCATACCCTGAATCTCATGCCCTGAATCTCATGCTCTGAAACTCATGCCCTAAATCACATACCCTGAAACTCCTGCCCTGAAACTCATGCACTCAAACTCGTGCCCTGAATCACATGCCCTAAAACTCCTGCCCTGAATCTCATGCCCTGAAACTCAAGCCCTGAATCTCATGCCCTGAAACTCATACCCTAAATCACATACCCCTGAAACTACTGCCCTGAAACTCATGCACTGAAACTCATGCCCTGAATCACATGCCCTAAAATTCCTGCCCTGAATCATCTGCCCAGAAACTCATGCCCTGAATTACAGGCCCTGAATCACATGCCCTAAAATTCCTGCCCTGAATCATCTGCCCAGAAACTCATGCCCTGAATTACATGCCCTGAAATACCTGCCCTGAATCTCATGCCCTGAAACTCATGCCCTGAATCTCATACCCTGAATCTCATGCCCTGAAACTCCTGCACTGAAACACCAGCCTTGAATCTCCTGCCTTAAAAATCATGCCCTGAATCTCATGCCCTGAATCTCATGCTCTGAAACTCGTGCACTGAATCTCATGCCCTCAAGTTCCTGCACTGAAACTCATGCCCTGAATCTCATGCATTGAAACTCATGCCCTGAACCTCATTCCCTGAAACTCAAGCCCTGAATCTCATGCCCTGAAACTCCTGCCCTGAAACTCATGCACTGAAACTCATGCCCTGAATCACATGCCCTAAAACTCATGCCCTGAATCATCTGCCCAGAAACTCATGCCCTGAATTACATGCCCTGAAATACCTGCCCTGAATCTCATGCCCTGAAACTCATGCCCTGAATCTCATGCCCTGAAACTCCTGCACTGAAACTCATGCCATGAATCTCATATCCTGAAACTCACGCCCTGAATTACATGCCCTGAAA
Organism: Mobula birostris; assembly: GCF_030028105.1. Taxonomy (NCBI): domain Eukaryota; kingdom Metazoa; phylum Chordata; class Chondrichthyes; order Myliobatiformes; family Myliobatidae; genus Mobula; species Mobula birostris. Next base: position 19,725 of record NW_027277076.1, read on the forward strand.
CTCCTGCCCTGAAACTCATGCCCTGAAACTCATGCCCTGAATCTCCTGTCCTAAAACTCATGCCCTGAATCTCATGTCCTGAATCTCATGCCCTGAAACTCCTGCACTGAAAAACCTGCCCTGAATCTCCTGCTCTGAAACTCATGCCCTGAATCTCAAGCCCTGAATCTCACGCTCTGAAACTCGTGCACTGAATCTCATGACCTCAAGTTACTGCACTGAAACTCATGCCCTGAATCTCATGTCCTGAAACTCCTGCACTGAAACACCTGCCCTGAATCTCCTGCCTTGAAAATCATCACCTGAATCTCATGCCCTGAATCTCATGCTCTGAAACTCGTGCACTGAATCTCATGCCCTCAAGTTCCTGCACTGAAACTCAAGCCCTGAATCTCATGCCCTGAAACTCATGCCCTGAACCTCATGCCCTGAAACTCAAGCCCTGAATCTCATGCCCTGAAACTCATGCCCTAAATCACATACCCTGAAACTCCTGCCCTGAAACTCATGCACTGAAACTCATGCCCTGAATCACATGCCCTAAAACTCATGCCCTGAATCATCTGCCCAGAAACTCATGCCCTGAATTACATGCCCTGAAATACCTGCCCTGAATCTCATGCCCTGAAACTCATGCCCTGAATCTCATGCCCAGAAACTCCTGCCCTCAAACTCATGCACTGAAACTCATGCCCTGAATCTCATGCCTTGAAACTCCTGCCCTCAAACTCATGTACTGAAACTCATGCCCTGAATCTCATGCCCTGAAACACCTGCACTGAAACTCATGCCATGAATCTCATATCCTGAAACTCACGCCCTGAATCTCATGCCTTGAAACTCCTGCCCTCAAACTCATGTACTGAAACTCATGCCCTGAATCTCATGCCCTGAAACACCTGCACTGAAACTCATGCCATGAATCTCATATCCTGAAACTCACGCCTTGAATCACATGCCTTGAAACTCCTGCCCTGAAACTCATGCCCTGAAACTCATGCCCTGAAACTCATGCCCTGAATCTCATGCCCTGAATCTCGTGCCCTGAAACTCCTGCACTGAAACACCTGCCCTGAATCTCCTGCCCTGAAAATGAAGCCCTGAATCTCATGCCCTGAATCTCCTGTCCTGAAACTCATGCCCTGAATCTAATGCCCTGAACCTCATGCCCTGAAACTCCTGCACTGAAACACCTGCCCTGAATCTCCTGCCCTGAAAATCATGCCCTGAATCTCATGCCCTGAATCTCATGCTCTGAAACTCATGCCCTGAATCTCAAGCCCTGAATCTCATGCCCTGAAACTCATGCCCTACATCACATACCCTGAAACTCCTGCCCTGAAACTCATGCACTGAAACTCATGCCCTGAATCACATGCCCTAAAACTCATGCCCTGAATCATCTGCCCAGAAACTCATGCCCTGAATTACATGCCCTGGAATACCTGCCCTGAATCTCATGCCCTGAAACTCATGCCCTGAATCTCCTGCCCTGAAAATCATACCCTGAATCTCATGCCCTGAATCTCATGCTCTGAAACTCATGCCCTAAATCACATACCCTGAAACTCCTGCCCTGAAACTCATGCACTCAAACTCGTGCCCTGAATCACATGCCCTAAAACTCCCGCACTGAATCTCATGCCCTGAAACTCAAGCCCTGAATCTCATGCCCTGAAACTCATACCCTAAATCACATACCCTGAAACTACTGCCCTGAAAGTCATGCACTGAAACTCATGCCCTGAATCACATGCCCTAAAATTCCTGCCCTGAATCATCTGCCCAGAAACTCATGCCCTGAATTACAGGCCCTGAATCACATACCCTAAAATTCCTGCCCTGAATCATCTGCCAAGAAACTCATGCCCTGAATTACATGCCCTGAAATACCTGCCCTGAATCTCATGCTCTGAATCTCATACCCTGAATGTCATGCCCTGAAACTCCTGCACTGAAACACCAGCCCTGAATCTCCTGCCTTAAAAATCATGCCCTGAATCTCATGCCCTGAATCTCATGCTCTGAAACTCGTGCACTGAATCTCATGCCCTCAAGTTCCTGCACTGAAACTCATGCCCTGAATCTCATGCCCTGAAACTCATGCCCTGAACCTCATTCCCTGAAACTCAAGCCCTGAATCTCATGCCCTGAAACTCATGCCCTAAATCACATACCCTGAAACTCCTGCCCTGAAACTCATGCACTGAAACTCATGCCCTGAATCACATGCCCTAAAACTCATGCCCTGAATCATCTGCCCAGAAACTCATGCCCTGAATTACATGCCCTGAAATACCTGCCCTGAATCTCATGCCCTGAAACTCATGCCCTGAATCTCATGCCCTGAAACTCCTGCACTGAAACTCATGCCATGAATCTCATATCCTGAAACTCACGCCCTGAATTACATGCCCTGAAACTCCTGCCCTGAAACTCATGCCCTGAAACTCATGCCCTGAATCTCCTGTCCTAAAACTCATGCCCTGAATCTCATGTCCTGAATCTCATGCCCTGAAACTCCTGCACTGAAACACCTGCCCTGAATCTCCTGCCCTGAAACTCATGCCCTGAATCTCATTGCCCTGAATCTCACGCTCTGAAACTCGTGCACTGAATCTCATGACCTCAAGTTACTGCACTGAAACTCATGCCCTGAATCTCATGTCCTGAAACTCCTGCACTGAAACACCTGCCCTGAATCTCCTGCCTTGAAAATCATGACCTGAATCTCATGCCCTGAATCTCATGCTCTGAAACTCGTGCACTGAATCTCATGCCCTCAAGTTCCTGCACTGAAACTCAAGCCCTGAATCTCATGCCCTGAAACTCATGCCCTGAACCTCATGCCCTGAAACTCAAGCCCTGAATCTCATGCCCTGAAACTCATGCCCTAAATCACATACCCTGAAACTCCTGCCCTGAAACTCATGCACTGAAACTCATGCCCTGAATCACATGCCCTAAAACTCATGCCCTGAATCATCTGCCCAGAAACTCATGCCCTGAATTACATGCCCTGAAATACCTGCCCTGAATCTCATGCCCTGAAACTCATGCCCTGAATCTCATGCCCAGAAACTCCTGCCCTCAAACTCATGCACTGAAACTCATGCCCTGAATCTCATGCCTTGAAACTCCTGCCCTCAAACTCATGTACTGAAACTCATGCCCTGAATCTCATGCCCTGAAACACCTGCACTGAAACTCATGCCATGAATCTCATATCCAGAAACTCACGCCTTGAATCACATGCCCTGAAACTCCTGCCCTGAAACTCATGCCCTGAAACTCATGTCCTGAAACTCATGCCCTGAATCTCATGCCCTGAATCTCGTGCCCTGAAACTCCTGCACTGAAACACCTGCCCTGAATCTCCTGCCCTTAAAATGAAGCCCTGAATCTCATGCCCTGAATCTCATGCCCTGAAACTCATGCCCTGAAACTCATGCCTTGAATCTCCTGTCCTGAAACTCATGCCCTGAATCTAATGCCCTGAATCTCATGCCCTGAAACTCCTGCACTGAAACACCTGCCCTGAATCTCCTGCCCTGAAAATCATGCCCTGAATCTCATGCCCTGAATCTCATGCTCTGAAACTCATGCCCTGAATCTCAAGCCCTGAATCTCATGCCCTGAAACTCATGCCCTACATCACATACCCTGAAACTCCTGCCCTGAAACTCATGCACTGAAACTCATGCCCTGAATCACATGCCCTAAAACTCATGCCCTGAATCATCTGCCCAGAAACTCATGCCCTGAATTACATGCCCTGGAATACCTGCCCTGAATCTCATGCCCTGAAACTCATGCCCTGAATCTCCTGCCCTGAAAATCATACCCTGAATCTCATGCCCTGAATCTCATGCTCTGAAACTCGTGCCCTAAATCACATACCCTGAAACTCCTGCCCTGAAACTCATGCACTCAAACTCGTGCCCTGAATCACATGCCCTAAAACTCCTGCACTGAATCTCATGCCCTGAAACTCAAGCCCTGAATCTCATGCCCTGAAACTCATACCCTAAATCACATACCCTGAAACTACTGCCCTGAAAGTCATGCACTGAAACTCATGCCCTGAATCACATGCCCTAAAATTCCTGCCCTGAATCATCTGCCCAGAAACTCATGCCCTGAATTACATGCCCTGAATCACATACCCTAAAATTCCTGCCCTGAATCATCTGCCAAGAAACTCATGCCCTGAATTACATGCCCTGAAATACCTGCCCTGAATCTCATGCTCTGAATCTCATACCCTGAATCTCATGCCCTGAAACTCCTGCACTGAAACACCAGCCCTGAATCTCCTGCCTTAAAAATCATGCCCTGAATCTCATGCCCTGAATCTCATGCTCTGAAACTCGTGCACTGAATCTCATGCCCTCAAGTTCCTGCACTGAAACTCATGCCCTGAATCTCATGCCCTGAAACTCATGCCCTGAACCTCATTCCCTGAAACTCAAGCCCTGAATCTCATGCCCTGAAACTCATGCCCTAAATCACATACCCTGAAACTCCTGCCCTGAAACTCATGCACTGAAACTCATGCCCTGAATCACATGCCCTAAAACTCATGCCCTGAATCATCTGCCCAGAAACTCATGCCCTGAATTACATGCCCTGAAATACCTGCCCTGAATCTCATGCCCTGAAACTCATGCCCTGAATCTCATGCCCTGAAACTCCTGCACTGAAACTCATGCCATGAATCTCATATCCTGAAACTCACGCCCTGAATTACATGCCCTGAAACTCCTGCCCTGAAACTCATGCCCTGAAACTCATGCCCTGAAACTCATGCCCTGAATCTCCTGTCCTAAAACTCATGCCCTGAATCTCATGTCCTGAATCTCATGCCCTGAAACTCCTGCACTGAAACACCTGCCCTGAATCTCCTGCCCTGAAACTCATGCCCTGAATCTCATGCCCTGAATCTCACGCTCTGAAACTCGTGCACTGAATCTCATGACCTCAAGTTACTGCACTGAAACTCATGCCCTGAATCTCATGTCCTGAAACTCCTGCACTGAAACACCTGCCCTGAATCTCCTGCCTTGAAAATCATGACCTGAATCTCATGCCCTGAATCTCATGCTCTGAAACTCGTGCACTGAATCTCATGCCCTCAAGTTCCTGCACTGAAACTCAAGCCCTGAATCTCATGCCCTGAAACTCATGCCCTGAACCTCATGCCCTGAAACTCAAGCCCTGAATCTCATGCCCTGAAACTCATGCCCTAAATCACATACCCTGAAACTCCTGCCCTGAAACTCATGCACTGAAACTCATGCCCTGAATCACATGCCCTAAAACTCATGCCCTGAATCATCTGCCCAGAAACTCATGCCCTGAATTACATGCCCTGAAATACCTGCCCTGAATCTCATGCCCTGAAACTCATGCCCTGAATCTCATGCCCAGAAACTCCTGCCCTCAAACTCATGCACTGAAACTCATGCCCTGAATCTCATGCCTTGAAACTCCTGCCCTCAAACTCATGCACTGAAACTCATGCCCTGAATCTCATGCCCTGAAACACCTGCACTGAAACTCATGCCATGAATCTCATATCCAGAAACTCACGCCTTGAATCACATGCCCTGAAACTCCTGCCCTGAAACTCATGCCCTGAAACTCATGTCCTGAAACTCATGCCCTGAATCTCATGCCCTGAATCTCGTGCCCTGAAACTCCTCACTGAAACACCTGCCCTGAATCTCCTGCCCTTAAAATGAAGCCCTGAATCTCATGCCCTGAATCTCATGCCCTGAAACTCATGCCCTGAAACTCATGCCTTGAATCTCCTGTCCTGAAACTCATGCCCTGAATCTAATGCCCTGAATCTCATGCCCTGAAACTCCTGCACTGAAACACCTGCCCTGAATCTCCTGCCCTGAAAATCATGCCCTGAATCTCATGCCCTGAATCTCATGCTCTGAAACTCATGCCCTGAATCTCAAGCCCTGAATCTCATGCCCTGAAACTCATGCCCTACATCACATACCCTGAAACTCCTGCCCTGAAACTCATGCACTGAAACTCATGCCCTGAATCACATGCCCTAAAACTCATGCCCTGAATCATCTGCCCAGAAACTCATGCCCTGAATTACATGCCCTAGAATACCTGCCCTGAATCTCATGCCCTGAAACTCATGCCCTGAATCTCCTGCCCTGAAAATCATACCCTGAATCTCATGCCCTGAATCTCATGCTCTGAAACTCATGCCCTAAATCACATACCCTGAAACTCCTGCCCTGAAACTCATGCACTCAAACTCGTGCCCTGAATCACATGCCCTAAAACTCCTGCACTGAATCTCATGCCCTGAAACTCAAGCCCTGAATCTCATGCCCTGAAACTCATACCCTAAATCACATACCCTGAAACTACTGCCCTGAAAGTCATGCACTGAAACTCATACCCTGAATCACATGCCCTAAAATTCCTGCCCTGAATCATCTGCCCAGAAACTCATGCCCTGAATCTCATGCCCCGAAACACTTGCACTGAAACTCATGCCATGAATCTCATATCCTGAAACTCACGCCTTGAATCACATGCCCTGAAACTCCTGCACTGAAACTCATGCCCTGAAACTCATGCACTGAAACTCATGCCCTGAATCTCGTGCCCTGAAACTCGTGCCCTGAAACTCCTGCACTGAAACACCTGCCCTGAATCTCCTGCCCTGAAAATGAAGCCCTGAATCTCATGCTCTAAAACTCTTGCACTGAATCTCATGCCCTCAAGTTCCTGCACTGAAACTCATGCCCTGAATCTCATGCCCTGAAACTCATGCCCTGAACCTCATGCCCTGAAACTCAAGCCCTGAATCTCATGCCCTGAATCTCTTGCCCTAAATCACATACCCTGAAACTCCTGCCCTGAAACTCATGCACTGAAACTCATGCCTTGAATCACATGCCCTAAAACTCCTGCCCTGAATCATCTGCCCAGAAACTCATGCCCTGAATCTCATGCCCTGAAACTCCTGCTCTGAAACTCATGCACTGAAACTCATGCCCTGAATCACATGCCCTAAAACTCCTGCCCTGAATCATCTGCCCAGAAACTCATGCCCTGAATTACATGCCCTGAAATACCTGCCCTGAATCTCATGCCCTGAAACTCATGCCCTGAAACTCCTGCCCTGAAACTCATGCCCTGAAACTCATGCCCTGAATCTCATGCCCTGAAACTCATGCCCTGAACCTCATGCCCTGAAACTCAAGCCCTGAATCTCATGCCCTGAAACTCATGCTCTAAATCACATACCCTGAAACTCCTGCCCTGAAACTCATGCACTGAAACTCATGCCCTGAATCACATGCCCTAAAACTCATGCCCTGAATCATCTGCCAAGAAACTCATGCCCTGAATTACATGCCCTGAAATACCTGCCCTGAATCTCATGCCCTGAAACTCATGCCCTGAATCTCATGCCCTGAAACTCCTGCCCTCAAACTCATGCACTGAAACTCATGCCCTGAATCTCATGCCTTGAAACTCCTGCCCTCAAACTCATGCACTGAAACTCATGCCCTGAAACTCATGCCCTGAATGTCCTGTCCTAAAACTCATGCCCTGAATCTCATGCCCTGAATCTCATGCCCTGAAACTCCTGCACTGAAACACCAGCCCTGAATCTCCTGCCCTGAAACTCATGCCCTGAATCTCATGCCCTGAATCTCACGCTCTGAAACTCGTTCACTGAATCTCATGACCTCAAGTTCCTGCACTGAAACTCATGCCCTGAATCTCATGTCCTGAAACTCCTGCCCTGAATCACCTACCCTGAAACTCATGACCTGAATCTCATACCCTGAAACTCCTGCACTGAAACTCATGCCATGAATCTCAGATCCTGAAACTCACGCCCTGAATCACATGCCCTGAAACTCCTGCCCTGAAACTCATGCCCTGAAACTCATGCCCTCAAACTCATGCCCTGAAACTCCTGCCCTGAAACTCATTCCCTGAAACTCATGCTCTGAAACTCATGCTCTGAATCTCATGCCCTGAATCTCGTGCCCTGAAACTCCTGCACTGAAACACCTGCCCTGAATCTCATGCCCTGAAACTCATGCCCTGAAACTCATGCCCCGAATCTCGTGCCCTGGTATTCCTGCACTGAAACTCATGCCATGAATCTCATATCCTGAAACTCACGCCCTGAATTACATGCCCTGAAACTCCTGCCCTGAAACTCATGCCCTGAAACTCATGCCCTGAATCTCCTGTCCTAAAAATCATGCCCTGAATCTCATGCCCTGAAACTCATGCCCTGAATCTCATGCCCTGAAACTCCTGCGCTCAAACTCATGCACTGAAACTCATGCCCTGAATCTCATGCCTTGAAACTCCTGCCCTCAAACTCATGCACTGAAACTCATGCCCTGAATCTCATGCCCCGAAACACTTGCATTGAAACTCATGCCATGAATCTCATATCCTGAAACTCACGCCTTGAATCACATGCCCTGAAACTCCTGCCCTGAAACTCATGCCCTGAAACTCGTGCCCTGAAACTCCTGCACTGAATCTCTTGCCCTAAATCACATACCCTGAAACTCCTGCCCTGAAATTCATGCACTGAAACTCATGCCCTGAATCACATGCCCTAAAACTCCTGCCCTGAATCATCTGCCCAGAAACTCATGCCCTGAATCTCATGCCCTGAAACTCCTGCTCTGAAACTCATGCACTGAAACTCATGCCCTGAATCTCATGCCTTGAAACTCCTGCCCTCAAACTCATGCACTGAAACTCATGCCCTGAATCTCATGCCCCGAAACACTTGCATTGAAACTCATGCCATGAATCTCTTATCCTGAAACTCACGCCTTGAATCACATGCCCTGAAACTCATGCCCTGAAACTCATGCACTGAAACTCATGCCCTGAATCTCATGCCCTGAAACTCATGCCCTGAAACTCATGCACTGAAACTCATGCCCTGAATCTCATGCCCTGAAACTCGTGCCCTGAAACTCCTGCACTGAAACACCTGCCCTGAATCTCCTGCCCTGAAAATGAAGCCCTGAATCTCATGCTCTAAAACTCTTGCACTGAATCTCATGCCCTCAAGTTCCTACACTGAAACTCATGCCCTGAATCTCATGCCCTGAAACTCATGCCCTGAACCTCATGCCCTGAAACTCAAGCCCTGAATCTCATGCCCTGAATCTCTTGCCCTAAATCACATACCCTGAAACTCCTGCCCTGAAACTCATGCACTGAAACTCATGCCCTGAATCACATGCCCTAAAACTCCTGCCCTGAATCATCTGCCCAGAAACTCATGCCCTGAAACTCATGCCCTGAATGTCCTGTCCTAAAACTCATGCCCTGAATCTCATGCCCTGATTCTCATGCCCTGAAACTCCTGCACTGAAACACCAGCCCTGAATCTCCTGCCCTGAAACTCATGCCCTGAATCTCATGCCCTGAATCTCACGCTCTGAAACTCGTTCACTGAATCTCATGACCTCAAGTTCCTGCACTGAAACTCATGCCCTGAATCTCATGTCCTGAAACTCCTGCCCTGAATCACCTACCCTGAAACTCATGACCTGAATCTCATACCCTGAAACTCCTGCACTGAAACTCATGCCATGAATCTCAGATCCTGAAACTCACGCCCTGAATCACATGCCCTGAAACTCCTGCCCTGAAACTCATGCCCTGAAACTCATGCCCTCAAACTCATGCCCTGAAACTCCTGCCCTGAAACTCCTGCCCTGAAACTCATGCTCTGAAACTCATGCTCTGAATCTCATGCCCTGAATCTCGTGCCCTGAAACTCCTGCACTGAAACACCTGCCCTGAATCTCATGCCCTGAAACTCATGCCCTGAAACTCATGCCCCGAATCTCGTGCCCTGTTATTCCTGCACTGAAACTCATGCCATGAATCTCATATCCTGAAACTCACGCCCTGAATTACATGCCCTGAAACTCCTGCCCTGAAACTCATGCCCTGAAACTCATGCCCTGAATCTCCTGTCCTAAAAATGATGCCCTGAATCTCATGCCCTGAAACTCATGCCCTGAATCTCATGCCCTGAAACTCCTGCGCTCAAACTCATGCACTGAAACTCATGCCCTGAATCTCATGCCTTGAAACTCCTGCCCTCAAACTCATGCACTGAAACTCATGCCCTGAATCTCATGCCCTGAAACTCATGCCCTGAAACTCATGCACTGAAACTCATGCCCTGAATCTCATGCCCTGAAACTCGTGCCCTGAAACTCCTGCACTGAAACACCTGCCCTGAATCTCCTGCCCTGAAAATGAAGCCCTGAATCTCATGCTCTAAAACTCTTGCACTGAATCTCATGCCCTCAAGTTCCTACACTGAAACTCATGCCCTGAATCTCATGCCCTGAAACTCATGCCCTGAACCTCATGCCCTGAAACTCAAGCCCTGAATCTCATGCCCTGAATCTCTTGCCCTAAATCACATACCCTGAAACTCCTGCCCTGAAACTCATGCACTGAAACTCATGCCCTGAATCACATGCCCTAAAACTCCTGCCCTGAATCATCTGCCCAGAAACTCATGCCCTGAAACTCATGCCCTGAATGTCCTGTCCTAAAACTCATGCCCTGAATCTCATGCCCTGAATCTCATGCCCTGAAACTCCTGCACTGAAACACCAGCCCTGAATCTCCTGCCCTGAAACTCATGCCCTGAATCTCATGCCCTGAATCTCACGCTCTGAAACTCGTTCACTGAATCTCATGACCTCAAGTTCCTGCACTGAAACTCATGCCCTGAATCTCATGTCCTGAAACTCCTGCCCTGAATCACCTACCCTGAAACTCATGACCTGAATCTCATACCCTGAAACTCCTGCACTGAAACTCATGCCATGAATCTCAGATCCTGAAACTCACGCCCTGAATCACATGCCCTGAAACTCCTGCCCTGAAACTCATGCCCTGAAACTCATGCCCTCAAACTCATGCCCTGAAACTCCTGCCCTGTAACTCCTGCCCTGAAACTCATGCTCTGAAACTCATGCTCTGAATCTCATGCCCTGAATCTCGTGCCCTGAAACTCCTGCACTGAAACACCTGCCCTGAATCTCCTGCCCTGAAACTCATGCCCTGAAACTCATGCCCCGAATCTCGTGCCCTGTTATTCCTGCACTGAAACTCATGCCATGAATCTCATATCCTGAAACTCACGCCCTGAATTACATGCCCTGAAATTCCTGCCCTGAAACTCATGCCCTGAAACTCATGCCCTGAAACTCATGCCCTGAATCTCCTGTCCTAAAAATCATGCCCTGAATCTCATGCCCTGAAACTCATGCCCTGAATCTCATGCCCTGAAACTCCTGCGCTCAAACTCATGCACTGAAACTCATGCCCTGAATCTCATGCCTTGAAACTCCTGCCCTCAAACTCATGCACTGAAACTCATGCCCTGAATCTCATGCCCCGAAACACTTGCATTGAAACTCATGCCATGAATCTCATATCCTGAAACTCACGCCTTGAATCACATGCCCTGAAACTCCTGCCCTGAAACTCATGCCCTGAAACTCATGCACTGAAACTCATGCCCTGAATCTCATGCCCTGAAAATGAAGCCCTGAATCTCATGCTCTAAAACTCTTGCACTGAATCTCATGCCCTCAAGTTCCTGCACTGAAACTCATGCCCTGAATCTCATGCCCTGAAACTCATGCCCTGAACCTCATGCCCTGAAACTCAAGCCCTGAATCTCATGCCCTGAATCTCTTGCACTAAATCACATACCCTGAAACTCCTGCCCTGAAACTCATGCACTGAAACTCATGCCCTGAATCACATGCCCTAAAACTCCTGCCCTGAATCATCTGCCCAGAAACTCATGCCCTGAATCTCATGCCCTGAAACTCCTGCTCTGAAACTCATGCACTGAAACTCATGCCCTGAATCTCATGCCTTGAAACTCCTGCCCTCAAACTCATGCACTGAAACTCATGCCCTGAATCTCATGCCCCGAAACACTTGCATTGAAACTCATGCCATGAATCTCATATCCTGAAACTCACGCCTTGAATCACATGCCCTGAAACTCCTGCCCTGAAACTCATGCCTGAAACTCATGCACTGAAACTCATGCCCTGAATCTCATGCCCTGAAACTCGTGCCCTGAAACTCCTGCACTGAAACACCTGCCCTGAATCTCCTGCCCTGAAAATGAAGCCCTGAATCTCATGCTCTAAAACTCTTACACTGAATCTCATGCCCTCAAGTTCCTGCACTGAAACTCATGCCCTGAATCTCATGCCCTGAAACTCAAGCC
>NW_027277077.1:0-32030 GCF_030028105.1 Mobula birostris
AGTGCACGAGTTTTAGAGCATGAGATTCAGGGCTTCATTTTCAGGGCAGGAGATTCAGGGCAGGTGTTTCAGTGCAGGAGTTTCAGGGCATGAGATTCAGGGCATGAGATTCAGGGCATGAGTTTCAGGACAGGAGATTCAGGGCATGAGTTTCAGGGCATGAGTTTCAGGGCATGAGTTTCAGGGCAGGAGTTTCAGGGCATGTGATTCAGGGCGTGAGTTTCAGGGCATGAGATTCAGGGCAGGTGTTCAGGGCATGTAATCAGGGCATGAGTTTCTGGGCAGATGATTCAGGGCATTAGTTTTAGCGTATGTGGTTCAGGGCATGAGATTCAGTGCATGAGTTTCAGGGCAGGAGTTTTCAGGGGTATGTGATTTAGGGCATGAGTTTCAGGGCATGAGATTCAGGGCTTGAGTTTCAGGGCATGAGGTTCAGGGCATGAGTTTCAGGGCATGAGATTCAGGGCATGAGTTTCAGTGCAGAACTTGAGGGCATGAGATTCAGTGCACGAATTTCAGAGCATGAGATTCAGGGCATGAGATTCAGGGCATGAGTTTCAGTGCAGGAATTTCAGGGCATGAGATTCAGGCATGAGATTCAGGCATGAGTTTTAGGAAAGGAGATTCAGGGAATGAGTTTCAGGGCATGCGTTCAAGGCAGGAGTTTCAGGGTATGTAATTCAGGGCGTGAGTTTCAGGATATGAGATTCATGCATGAGTTTCAGCGCAGGAGTTTCAGGGCATGATATTCAGGGCAGGAGTTTCAGGGCATGAGATTTCAGGGCATGAGTTTCAGGGCATGAGAATCAGGGCAGGAATTTCAGGGCATGTAATTCAGGGCATGAGTTTCTGGGCAGATGATTCAGGGCAGGAGTTTTAGGATTCAGGGCATGAGTTTCAGTGCATGAGTTTCAGGGCAGGAGATTCAGGCTTGAGTTTCAGGGCATGATTTTCAGGGCAGGAGATTCAGGGCAGGTGTTTCAGTGCAGGAGTTTCTGGGCATGAGATTCAGGGCATGAGATTCAGGGCATGAGTTTCAGGATATGAGATTCATGGCATGAGTTTCAGTGCAGGAGATTCAGGGCAGATATTTCAGGGCATCTAATTCAGGGCATGAGTTTCTGGAATCTGATTCAGGGCAGGAATTTTAGGGCATGTGATTCAGGGCATGAGTTTCAGGGCATGAGTTTCAGTGCAGGAGTTTCAGGGCATGAGATTCAGGGCATGAATTTCAGGGCATGAGATTCAGGACAGGTATTTCAGGGCATGTAATTCAGGGCATGAGTTTCTGGGCAGATGATTCAGGGCAGTAGTTTTAGGGCATGTGATTCAGGGCATGAGTTTCAGTGCATGAGTTTCAGGGCAGGAGTTTCAGGGTATGTGATTTAGGGCAAGAGTTTCAGGGCATGAGATTCAGGGCTTGAGTTTCAGGGCATGAGGTTCAGGGCATGAGTTTCAGGGCATGAGATTCAGGGCATGAGTTTCAGTGCAGTTAATTGAGGGCATGAGATTCAGTGCACGAGTTTTAGAGCATGAGATTCAGGGCTTCATTTTCAGGGCAGGAGATTCAGGGCAGGTGTTTCAGTGCAGGAGTTTCAGGGCATGAGATTCAGGACAGGAGATTCAGGGCATGAGTTTCAGGGCATGAGTTTCAGGGCATGAGTTTCAGGGCAGGAGTTTCAGGGCATGTGATTCAGGGCGTGAGTTTCAGGGCATGAGATTCAGGGCAGGTGTTTCAGGGCATGTAATTCAGGGCATGAGTTTCTGGGCAGATGATTCAGGGCATTAGTTTTAGGGCATGTGGTTCAGGGCATGAGATTCAGTGCATGAGTTTCAGGGCAGGAGTTTCAGGGTATGTGATTTAGGGCATGAGTTTCAGGGCATGAGATTCAGGGCTTGAGTTTCAGGGCATGAGGTTCAGGGCATGAGTTTCAGGGCATGAGATTCAGGGCATGAGTTCCAGTGCAGGAACTTGAGGGCATGAGATTCAGTGCACGAATTTCAAAGCATGAGATTCAGGGCATGAGATTCAGGGCATGAGTTTCAGTGCAGGAATTTCAGGGCATGAGATTCAGGGCATGAGATTCAGGGCATGAGTTTTAGGAAAGGAGATTCTGGGAATGAGTTTCAGGGCATGCGTTTCAAGGCAGGAGTTTCAGGGTATGTAATTCAGGGCGTGATTTTCAGGATATGAGATTCATGGCATGAGTTTCAGTGCAGGAGTTTCAGGGCATGATATTCAGGGCATGAGTTTCAGGGCATGAAATTCAGGACAGGAGTTTCAAGGCATGAAATTCAGGGCTTGAGTTTCACTGCATGAGTTTGAGGGCAGGAGTTTCAGGGCATGAGTTTCAGTGCATGAGTTTCAGGGCAGGAGATTCAGGGCTTGAGTTTCAGGGCATGATTTTCAGGGCAGGAGATTCAGGGCAGGTGTTTCAGTGCAGGAGTTTCTGGGCATGAGATTCAGGGCATGAGATTCAGGGCATGAGTTTCAGGATATGAGATTCATGGCATGAGTTTCAGTGCAGGAGATTCAGGGCATGAGTTTCAGTGCATAAGTTTGAGGGCAGGAGTTTCAAGGCATGAGATTCAGGGCATGAGTTTCAGTGCATGAGTTTGAGGGCAGGAGTTTCAGGGCATGTAATTCAGGGCGTGAGTTTCAGTGCATGAGATTCAGGGCAGATATTTCAGGGCATGTAATTCACGGCATGAGTTTCTGGGCAGCTGATTCAGGGCAGGAGTTTTAGGGCATGTGATTCAGGGCATGAGTTTCAGTGCATGAGTTTCAGTGCAGGAGTTTCAGGGCATGAGATTCAGGGCATGAATTTCAGGGCATGAGATTCAGGGCAGGTATTTCAGGGCATGTAATTCAGGGCATGAGTTTCTGGGCAGCTGATTCAGGGCAGGAGTTTTAGGGCATGTGATTCAGGGCATGAGTTTCAGTGCATGAGTTTCAGGGCAGGAGTTTCAGGGTATGTGATTTAGGGCAAGAGTTTCAGGGCATGAGATTCAGGGCTTGAGTTTCAGGGCATGAGGTTCAGGGCATGAGATTCAGGGCATGAGTTTCAGTGCAGTTAATTGAGGGCATGAGATTCAGTGCACGAGTTTTAGAGCATGAGATTCAGGGCTTCATTTTCAGGGCAGGAGATTCAGGGCAGGTGTTTCAGTGCAGGAGTTTCAGGGCATGAGATTCAGAGCATGAGATTCAGGGCATGAGTTTCAGGACAGGAGATTCAGGGCATGAGTTTCAGGGCATGAGTTTCAGGGCATGAGTTTCAGGGCAGGAGTTTCAGGGCATGTGATTCAGGGCGTGAGTTTCAGGATATGAGATTCATGGCATGAGTTTAAATGCAGGAGTTTCAGGGCATGAGATTCAGGGCATGAGTTTCACGGTAGGTGATTCAGGGCAGGAGTTTCAGGACATGAGATTCAGGGCATGAGTTTCAGTGCAGGACCTTGAGGTCATGAGATTCAGTGCACGTGTTTCAGAGTGTGAGATTCAGGGCATGAGATTCAGGGCATGAGTTTCAAAGCAGGAGATTCAGGGCAGGTGTTTCAGTGCAGGAGTTTCAGGGCATGAGATTCAGGGCATGAGTTTTAGGACAGGAGATTCAGGGAATGAGTTTCAGGGCATGCGTTTCAAGGCAGGAGTTTCAGGGCATGTAATTCAGGGCGTGAGTTTCAGGATATGAGATTCATGGGATGAGTTTCAGTGCAGGAGTTTCAGGGCATGAGATTCAGGGCATGAGTTTCAGGGCATGAGATTCAGGACAGGAGTTTCAAGGCATGAAATTCAGGGCTTGAGTTTCACTGCATGAGTTTGAGGGCAGGAGTTTCAGGGCATGAGATTCAGGGCATGAGTTTCAGGGCATCAGATTCAGGACAGGAATTTCAGGGCATGTAATTCAGGGCATGAGTTTCTGGGCAGATGATTCAGGGCAGGAGTTTTAGGGCATGTGATTCAGGGCATGAGTTTCAGTGCATGAGTTTCAGGGCAGGAGATTCAGGGTATGAGATTTAGGGCATGAGTTTCAGTGCATGAGATTCAGGGCTTGAATTTCAGGGCATGATTTTCATGGCAGGAGATTCAGGGCAGGTGTTTCAGTGCAGGAGTTTCTGGGCATGAGATTCAGGGCATGAGATTCAGGGCATGAGTTTCAGGATATGAGATTCATGGCATGAGTTTCACTGCAGGAGATTCAGGGCATGAGTTTCAGTGCATAAGTTTGAGGGCAGGAGTTTCAAGGCATGAGATTCAGGGCATGAGTTTCAGTGCATGAGTTTGAGGGCAGGAGTTTCAGGGCATGAGATTCAGGGCATGAGTTTCAGGGCATCAGATTCAGGACAGGAATTTCAGGGCATGTAATTCAGGGCATGAGTTTCTGGGCAGCTGATTCAGGGCAGGAGTTTTAGGGCATGTGATTCAGGGCATGAGTTTCAGTGCATGAGTTTCAGTGCAGGAGTTTCAGGGCATGAGATTCAGGGCATGAATTTCAGGGCATGAGATTCAGGGCAGGTATTTCAGGGCATGTAATTCAGGGCATGAGTTTCTGGGCAGCTGATTCAGGGCAGGAGTTTTAGGGCATGTGATTCAGGGCATGAGTTTCAGTGCATGAGTTTCAGGGCAGGAGTTTCAGGGTATGTGATTTAGGGCAAGAGTTTCAGGGCATGAGATTCAGGGCTTGAGTTTCAGGGCATGAGGTTCAGGGCATGAGATTCAGGGCATGAGTTTCAGTGCAGTTAATTGAGGGCATGAGATTCAGTGCACGAGTTTTAGAGCATGAGATTCAGGGCTTCATTTTCAGGGCAGGAGATTCAGGGCAGGTTTTTCAGTGCAGGAGTTTCAGGGCATGAGATTCAGAGCATGAGATTCAGGGCATGAGTTTCAGGACAGGAGATTCAGGGCATGAGTTTCAGGGCATGAGTTTCAGGGCATGAGTTTCAGGGCAGGAGTTTCAGGGCATGTGATTCAGGGCGTGAGTTTCAGGATATGAGATTCATGGCATGAGTTTAAATGCAGGAGTTTCAGGGCATGAGATTCAGGGCATGAGTTTCACGGTAGGTGATTCAGGGCAGGAGTTTCAGGACATGAGATTCAGGGCATGAGTTTCAGTGCAGGACCTTGAGGTCATGAGATTCAGTGCACGAGTTTCAGAGTGTGAGATTCAGGGCATGAGATTCAGGGCATGAGTTTCAAAGCAGGAGATTCAGGGCAGGTGTTTCAGTGCAGGAGTTTCAGGGCATGAGATTCAGGGCATGAGTTTTAGGACAGGAGATTCAGGGAATGAGTTTCAGGGCATGCGTTTCAAGGCAGGAGTTTCAGGGCATGTAATTCAGGGCGTGAGTTTCAGGATATGAGATTCATGGGATGAGTTTCAGTGCAGGAGTTTCAGGGCATGAGATTCAGGGCATGAGTTTCAGGGCATGAGATTCAGGACAGGAGTTTCAAGGCATGAAATTCAGGGCTTGAGTTTCACTGCATGAGTTTGAGGGCAGGAGTTTCAGGGCATGAGATTCAGGGCATGAGTTTCAGGGCATCAGATTCAGGACAGGAATTTCAGGGCATGTAATTCAGGGCATGAGTTTCTGGGCAGATGATTCAGGGCAGGAGTTTTAGGGCATGTGATTCAGGGCATGAGTTTCAGTGCATGAGTTTCAGGGCAGGAGATTCAGGGTATGAGATTTAGGGCATGAGTTTCAGTGCATGAGATTCAGGGCTTGAATTTCAGGGCATGATTTTCATGGCAGGAGATTCAGGGCAGGTGTTTCAGTGCAGGAGTTTCTGGGCATGAGATTCAGGGCATGAGATTCAGGGCATGAGTTTCAGGATATGAGATTCATGGCATGAGTTTCACTGCAGGAGATTCAGGGCATGAGTTTCAGTGCATAAGTTTGAGGGCAGGAGTTTCAAGGCATGAGATTCAGGGCATGAGTTTCAGTGCATGAGTTTGAGGGCAGGAGTTTCAGGGCATGAGATTTAGGGCATGAGTTTCAGGGCATGAGATTCAGGGCAGATATTTCAGGGCATGTAATTCAGGGCATGAGTTTCTGGGCAGGTGATTCAGGGCAGGAGTTTTAGGGCATGTGATTCAGGGCATGAGTTTCAGGGCATGAGTTTCAGTGCAGGAGTTTCAGGGCATGAGATTCAGGGCATGAATTTCAGGGCATGAGATTCAGGGCAGGTATTTCAGGGCATGTAATTCAGGGCATGAGTTTCTGGGCAGATGATTCAGGGCAGGAGTTTTAGGGCATGTGATTCAGGGCATGAGGTTCAGTGCATGAGTTTCAGGGCAGGAGTTTCAGGGTTTGTGATTTAGGGCAAGAGTTTCAGGGCATGAGATTCAGGGCTTGAGTTTCAGGGCATGAGGTTCAGGGCATGAGTTTCAGGGCATGAGAATTTTGGGCATGAGTTTCAGTGCAGTTAATTGAGGGCATGAGATTTAGTGCACGAGTTTTAGAGCATGAGATTCAGGGCATGATTTTCAGGGCAGGAGATTCAGGGCAGGTGTTTAAGTGCAGGAGTTTCAGGGCACGAGATTCAGGGCATGAGATTCAGGGCATGAGTTTCAGGGCAGGAGTTTCAGGGCATGTGATTCAAGGCGTCAGTTTCAGGATATGAGATTCATGGCATGAGATTCAGTGCAGGTGTTTCAGGGGATGAGATTCAGGGCATGAGTTTCAGTGCATGAATTGAGGGCAGGAGTTTCAAGGCATGAGATTAAAGGCATGAGTTTCAGTGCATGAGTTTGAGGGCAGGAGTTTCAGGGCATGAGATTCAGGGCATGAGTTTCAGGGCATGAAATTCAGGGCAGGTATTTCAGGGCATGTAATTCAGGGCATGAGTTTCTGGGCAGATGATTCAGGGCATTAGTTTTAGGGCATGTGGTTCAGGGCATGAGATTCAGTGCATGAGTTTCAGGGCAGGAGTTTCAGGGTATGTGATTTAGGGCATGAGTTTCAGGGCATGAGATTCAGGGCTTGAGTTTCAGGGCATGAGATTCAGGGCATGAGTTTCAGGGCATGAGATTCAGGGCATGAGTTTCAGTGCAGGAACTTGAGGGCATGAGATTCAGTGCACGAGTTTCAGAGCATGAGATTCAGGGCATGAGATTCAGGGCATGATTTTCAAGGCAGGAGATTCAGGGCAAGAGATTCAGGGCATGAGATTCAGGGCATGATTTTCAAGGCAGGAGATTCAGGGCATGAGATTCAGGGCATGAGTTTCAGGGCATGAGATTCAGGGTAGGTATTTCAGGGCATGTAATTTAGGGCATGAGTTTCTGGGCAGATGATTCAGGGCAGGAATTTTAGGGCATGTGATTCAGGGCATGAGTTTCAGTGCATGAGTTTCAGGGCATTAGTTTCAGGGTATGTGATTTAGGGCATGAGTTTCAGGGCATGAGATTCAGGGCTTGAGTTTCAGGGCATGAGGTTCAGGGCATGAGTTTCAGGGCATGAGATTCAGGGCATGAGTTTCAGTGCAGGAACTTGAGGGCATGAGATTCAGTGCACGAGTTTCAGAGCATGAGATTCAGGGCATGAGATTCAGGGCATGATTTTCAGGGCAGGAGATTCAGGGCAGGTGTTTCAGTGCAGGAGTTTCAGGGCATGAGATTCAGGGCATGAGATTCAGGGCATGAGTTTCAGGACAGGAGATTCAGGGCATGAGTTTCAGGGCATGAGTTTCAGGGCATGAGATTCAGGGCATGATTTTCAAGGCAGGAGATTCAAGGCAGGTGTTTCAGTGCAGGAGTTTCAGGGCATGAGTTTCAGGGCATGAGATTCAGGGTAGGTATTTCAGGGCATGTAATTTAGGGCATGAGTTTCTGGGCAGATGATTCAGGGCAGGAATTTTAGGGCATGTGATTCAGGGCATGAGTTTCAGGGCAGTAGTTTCAGGGTATGTGATTTAGGGCATGAGTTTCAGGGCATGAGATTCAGGGCTTGAGTTTCAGGGCAAGAGGTTCAGGGCATGAGTTTCAGGGCATGAGATTCAGGGCATCAGTTTCAGTGCAGGAACTTGAGGGCATGAGATTCAGTGCACGAGTTTCAGAGCATGAGATTCAGGGCATGAGATTCAGGGCATGATTTTCAGGGCATGAGTTTCAGGACAGGAGATTCAGGGCATGAGTTTCAGGGCATGAGTTTCAGGGCATGAGTTTCAGTGCAGGAGTTTCAGGGCATGAGATTCAGGGCATGAGTTTCAGGGTAGGTGATTCAGGGCAGGAGTTTCAGGACATGAGATTCAGGGCATGAGTTTCAGTGCAGGACCTTGAGGTCATGAGATTCAGTGCACGAGTTTCAGAGCGTGAGATTCAGGGCATGAGATTCAGGGCATGAGTTTCAAAGCAGGAGATTCAGGGCAGGTGTTTCAGGGCATGCGTTTCAAGGCAGGAGTTTCAGGGCATGTAATTCAGGGCGTGAGTTTCAGGATATGAGATTCATGGCATGAGTTTCAGTGCAGGAGTTTCAAGGCATGAGATTCAGGGCATGAGTTTCAGGGCATGAGATTCAGGACAGGAGTTTCAAGGCATGAAATTCAGGGCTTGAGTTTCACTGCATGAGTTTGAGGGCAGGAGTTTCAGGGCATGAGATTCAGGGCATGAGTTTCTGGGCAGATGATTCAGGGCAGGAGTTTTAGGGCATGTGATTCAGGGCATGAGTTTCAGTGCATGAGTTTCAGGGCAGGAGATTCAGGGTATGAGATTTAGGGCATGAGTTTCAGTGCATGAGATTCAGGGCTTGAGTTTCAGGGCATGATTTTCAGGGCAGGAGATTCAGGGCAGGTGTTTCAGTGCAGGAGTTTCTGGGCATGAGATTCAGGGCATGAGATTCAGGGCATGAGTTTCAGGATATGAGATTCATGGCATGAGTTTCAGTGCAGGAGTTTCAGGGCATGAGTTTCAGTGCATAAGTTTGAGGGCAGGAGTTTCAAGGCATGAGATTCAGGGCATGAGTTTCAGTGCATGAGTTTGAGGGCAGGAGTTTCAGCGCATGAGATTCAGGGCATGAGCTTCAGGGCATGAGATTCAGGGCATGATTTTCAGGGCATGAGATTCAGGGCAGATATTTCAGGGCATGTAATTCAGGGCATGAGTTTCTGGGCAGCTGATTCAGGGCAGGAGTTATAGGGCATGTGATTCAGGGCATGAGTTTCAGGGCATGTGTTTCAGTGCATGAGATTCAGGGCATGAGTTTCAGGGCATGAGATTCAGGGCAGGTATTTCAGGGCATGTAATTCAGGGCATGAGTTTCTGGGCAGATGATTCAGGGCAGGAGTTTTAGGGCGTGTGATTGAGGGCATGAGTTTCAGTGCATGAGTTTCAGGGCAGGAGTTTCAGGGTATGTGATTTCGGGCAAGAGTTTCAGGGCATGAGATTCAGGGCTTGAGTTTCAGGGCATGAGATTCAGGGCATGAGATTCAGGGCATGATTTTCAGGGCAGGAGATTCAGGGCAGGTCTTTCAGTGCAGGAGTTTCAGGGCATGAGATTCAGGGCATGAGTTTCAGGACAGGAGATTCAGGGCATGAGTTTCAGGCCATGAGTTTCAGGGCAGGAGTTTCAGGGCAGGAGTTTCAGGGCATGTGATTCAGGGCGTGAGTTTCAGGATATGAGATTCATGGCATGAGTTTCAGTGCAGGAGTTTCAGGGCATGAGATTCAGGGCATGAGTTTCAGGGCATGAGTTTCAGGGCAGGAGTTTCAGGGCATGTGATTCAAGGCGTCAGTTTCAGGATATGAAATTCATGGCATGAGATTCAGTGCAGGTGTTTCAGGGCATGAGATTCAGGGCATGAGTTTCAGTGCATGAATTTGAGGGCAGGAGTTTCAAGGCATGAGATTCAGGGCATGAGTTTCAGTGCATGAGTTTGAGGGCAGGAGTTTCAGGGCATGAGATTCAGGGCATGAGTTTCAGGGCATGAGATTCAGGGCAGGTATTTCAGGGCATGTAATTCAGGGCATGAGTTTCTGGGCAGATGATTCAGGGCATGAGTTTTAGGGCATGTGATTCAGGGCATGAGTTTCAGTGCATGAGTTTCAGGGCAGGAGTTTCAGGGTATGTGATTTAGGGCATGAGTTTCAGGGCATGAGATTCAGGGCTTGAGTTTCAGGGCATGAGGTTCAGGGCATGAGTTTCAGGGCATGAGATTCAGGGCTTGAGTTTCAGTGCAGGAACTTGAGGGCATGAGATTCAGTGCACGAGTTTCAGAGCATGAGATTCAGGGCATGAGATTCAGGTCATGATTTTCAAGGCAGGAGATTCAGGGCAGGTGTTTCAGTGCAGGAGTTTCAGGACATGAGATTCAGGGCTTGAGTTTCAGTGCAGTAACTTGAGGTCATGAGATTCAGTGCACGAGTTTCAGAGCGTGAGATTCAGGGCATGAGATTCAGGGCATGAGTTTCTGGGCATGAGGTTCAGGGCATGATTTTCAGGGCATGAGATTCAGAGCAGATATTTCAGGGCATGTAATTCAGGGCATGAGTTTCTGGGCAGCTGATTCAGGGCAGGAGTTATAGGGCATGTGATTCAGGGCATGAGTTTCAGGGCATGAGTTTCAGTGCATGAGATTCAGGGCATGAGTTTCAGGGCATGAGATTCAGGGCAGGTATTTCAGGGCATGTAATTCAGGGCATGAGTTTCTGGGCAGATGATTCAGGGCAGGAGTTTTAGGGCATGTGATTCAGGGCATGAGTTTCAGTGCATGAGTTTCAGGGCAGGAGTTTCAGGGTATGTGATTTCGGGCAAGAGTTTCAGGGCATGAGATTCAGGGCTTGAGTTTCAGGGCATGAGATTCAGGGCATGAGATTCAGGGCATGATTTTCAGGGCAGGAGATTCAGGGCAGGTCTTTCAGTGCAGGAGTTTCAGGGCATGAGATTCAGGGCATGAGTTTCAGGACAGGAGATTCAGGGCATGAGTTTCAGGGCATGAGATTCAGGGCATGAGATTCAGGGCATGAATTTCAGGGCAGGAGATTCAGGGCAGGTGTTTCAGTGCAGGAGTTTCAGGGCATGAGATTCAGGGCATGAGATTCAGGGCATGAGATTCAGGGCTTCATTTTCAGGGCAGGAGATTCAGGGTAGGTGTTTCAGTGCAGGAGTTTCATGGCACGAGATTCAGGGCAGGAGTTTCAGGGCATGTGATTCAAGGCGTGAGTTTCAGGATATGAGATTCATGGCATGAGTTTCAGTGCAGGTGTTTCAGGGCATGAGATTCAGGGCATGAGTTTCAGTGCATGAGTTTGAGGGCAGGAGTTTCAAGGCATGAGATTCAGGGCATGAGTTTCAGTGCATGAGTTTGAGGGCAGGAGTTTCAGGGCATGAGATTCAGGGCATGAGTTTCAGGGCATGAGATTCAGGGCAGGTATTTCAGGGCATGTAATTCAGGGCATGAGTTTCTGGGCAGAAGATTCAGGGCATGAGTTTCAGTGCATGAGTTTCAGGGCAGGAGTTTCATGGTATGTGATTTAGGGCATGAGTTTCAGGGCATGAGATTCAGGGCTTGAGTTTCAGGGCATGAGGTTCGGGGCATGAGTTTCAGGGCATGAGATTCAGGGCTTGAGTTTCAGTGCAGGAACTTGAGGGCATGAGATTCAGTGCACGAGTTTCAGAGCATGAGATTCAGGGCATGAGATTCAGGTCATGATTTTCAAGGCAGGAGATTCAGGGCAGGTGTTTCAGTGCAGGAGTTTCAGGACGTGAGATTCAGGGCATGAGTTTCAGTGCAGTAACTTGAGGTCATGAGATTCAGTGCACGAGTTTCAGAGCGTGAGATTCAGGGCATGAGATTCAGGGCATGAGATTCAGGGCAGGAGATTCAGGGCAGGTGTTTCAGTGCAGGAGTTTCAGGGCATGAGATTCAGGACATGAGATTCAGGGCATGAGTTTTAGGACAGGAGATTCAGGGCATGAGTTTCAGGGCATGAGTTTCAGGGCAGGAGTTTCAGGGCATGTAATTCAGGGCGTGAGTTTCAGGATATGAGATTCATGGCATGAGTTTCAGTGCAGGAGTTTCACGGCATGAGATTCAGGGCATGTGTTTCAGGGCATGAGATTCAGGGCAGGTATTTCAGGGCATGTAATTCAGGGCATGAGTTTCTGGGCAGATGATTCAGGGCATGAGTTTTAGGGCATGTGATTCAGGGCATGAGTTTCAGTGCATGAGTTTCAGGGCAGGAGTTTCAGGGTATGTGATTTAGGGCATGAGTTTCAGGGCATGAGATGCAGGGCTTGAGTTTCAGGGCATGAGGTTCAGGGCATGAGTTTCAGGGCATGAGGTTCAGGGCATGAGATTCAGGGCATGATATTCAAGGCAGGAGATTCAGGGCTGGTGTTTCAGTGCAAGAGTTTCTGGGCATGAGATTCAGGGCATGAGATTCAGGGCATGAGTTTCAGGGCATGAGATTCAAGGCAGGTATTTCAGGGCATGTAATTCAGGGCATGAGTTTCTTGGCAGATGATTCAGGGCAGGAGTTTTAGGGCATGTGATTCAGGGCATGAGTTTCAGTGCATGAGTTTCAGGGCAGGAGTTTCAGGGTATGTGATTTAGGGCAAGAGTTTCAGGGCATGAGATTCAGGGCTTGAGTTTCAGGGCATGAGGTTCAGGGCATGAGTTTCAGGGCATGAGATTCAGGGCATGAGTTTCAGTGCAGTTAATTGATTGCATGAGATTCAGTGCACGAGTTTTAGAGCATGAGATTCAGGGCTTCATTTTCAGGGCAGGAGATTCAGGGCAGGTGTTTCAGTGCAGGAGTTTCAGGGCATGAGATTCAGGGCATGAGATTCAGGGCATGAGTTTCAGGACAGGAGATTCAGGGCATGAGTTTCAGGGCATGAGTTTCAGGGCATGAGTTTCAGGGCAGGAGTTTCAGGGCATGTGATTCAGGGCGTGAGTTTCAGGGCATGAGATTCAGGGCAGGTGTTTCAGGGCATGTAATTCAGGGCATGAGTTTCTGGGCAGATGATTCAGGGCATTAGTTTTAGCGTATGTGGTTCAGGGCATGAGATTCAGTGCATGAGTTTCAGGGCAGGAGTTTCAGGGTATGTGATTTAGGGCATGAGTTTCAGGGCATGAGATTCAGGGCTTGAGTTTCAGGGCATGAGGTTCAGGGCATGAGTTTCAGGGCATGAGATTCAGGGCATGAGTTTCAGTGCAGGAACTTGAGGGCATGAGATTCAGTGCACGAATTTCAGAGCATGAGATTCAGGGCATGAGATTCAGGGCATGAGTTTCAGTGCAGGAATTTCAGGGCATGAGATTCAGGGCATGAGATTCAGGGCATGAGTTTTAGGAAAGGAGATTCAGGGAATGAGTTTCAGGGCATGCGTTTCAAGGCAGGAGTTTCAGGGTATGTAATTCAGGGCGTGAGTTTCAGGATATGAGATTCATGGCATGAGTTTCAGCGCAGGAGTTTCAGGGCATGATATTCAGGGCAGGAGTTTCAGGGCATGAGATTCAGGGCATGAGTTTCAGGGCATGAGAATCAGGGCAGGAATTTCAGGGCATGTAATTCAGGGCATGAGTTTCTGGGCAGATGATTCAGGGCAGGAGTTTTAGGGCATGTGATTCAGGGCATGAGTTTCAGTGCATGAGTTTCAGGGCAGGAGATTCAGGGCTTGAGTTTCAGGGCATGATTTTCAGGGCAGGAGATTCAGGGCAGGTGTTTCAGTGCAGGAGTTTCTGGGCATGAGATTCAGGGCATGAGATTCAGGGCATGAGTTTCAGGATATGAGATTCATGGCATGAGTTTCAGTGCAGGAGATTCAGGGCAGATATTTCAGGGCATCTAATTCAGGGCATGAGTTTCTGGGAATCTGATTCAGGGCAGGAATTTTAGGGCATGTGATTCAGGGCATGAGTTTCAGGGCATGAGTTTCAGTGCAGGAGTTTCAGGGCATGAGATTCAGGGCATGAATTTCAGGGCATGAGATTCAGGGCAGGTATTTCAGGGCATGTAATTCAGGGCATGAGTTTCTGGGCAGATGATTCAGGGCAGTAGTTTTAGGGCATGTGATTCAGGGCATGAGTTTCAGTGCATGAGTTTCAGGGCAGGAGTTTCAGGGTATGTGATTTAGGGCAAGAGTTTCAGGGCATGAGATTCAGGGCTTGAGTTTCAGGGCATGAGGTTCAGGGCATGAGTTTCAGGGCATGAGATTCAGGGCATGAGTTTCAGTGCAGTTAATTGAGGGCATGAGATTCAGTGCACGAGTTTTAGAGCATGAGATTCAGGGCTTCATTTTCAGGGCAGGAGATTCAGGGCAGGTGTTTCAGTGCAGGAGTTTCAGGGCATGAGATTCAGGACAGGAGATTCAGGGCATGAGTTTCAGGGCATGAGTTTCAGGGCATGAGTTTCAGGGCAGGAGTTTCAGGGCATGTGATTCAGGGCGTGAGTTTCAGGGCATGAGATTCAGGGCAGGTGTTTCAGGGCATGTAATTCAGGGCATGAGTTTCTGGGCAGATGATTCAGGGCATTAGTTTTAGGGCATGTGGTTCAGGGCATGAGATTCAGTGCATGAGTTTCAGGGCAGGAGTTTCAGGGTATGTGATTTAGGGCATGAGTTTCAGGGCATGAGATTCAGGGCTTGAGTTTCAGGGCATGAGGTTCAGGGCATGAGTTTCAGGGCATGAGATTCAGGGCATGAGTTCCAGTGCAGGAACTTGAGGGCATGAGATTCAGTGCACGAATTTCAAAGCATGAGATTCAGGGCATGAGATTCAGGGCATGAGTTTCAGTGCAGGAATTTCAGGGCATGAGATTCAGGGCATGAGATTCAGGGCATGAGTTTTAGGAAAGGAGATTCTGGGAATGAGTTTCAGGGCATGCGTTTCAAGGCAGGAGTTTCAGGGTATGTAATTCAGGGCGTGATTTTCAGGATATGAGATTCATGGCATGAGTTTCAGTGCAGGAGTTTCAGGGCATGATATTCAGGGCATGAGTTTCAGGGCATGAGATTCAGGACAGGAGTTTCAAGGCATGAAATTCAGGGCTTGAGTTTCACTGCATGAGTTTGAGGGCAGGAGTTTCAGGGCATGAGTTTCAGTGCATGAGTTTCAGGGCAGGAGATTCAGGGCTTGAGTTTCAGGGCATGATTTTCAGGGCAGGAGATTCAGGGCAGGTGTTTCAGTGCAGGAGTTTCTGGGCATGAGATTCAGGGCATGAGATTCAGGGCATGAGTTTCAGGATATGAGATTCATGGCATGAGTTTCAGTGCAGGAGATTCAGGGCATGAGTTTCAGTGCATAAGTTTGAGGGCAGGAGTTTCAAGGCATGAGATTCAGGGCATGAGTTTCAGTGCATGAGTTTGAGGGCAGGAGTTTCAGGGCATGTAATTCAGGGCGTGAGTTTCAGTGCATGAGATTCAGGGCAGATATTTCAGGGCATGTAATTCACGGCATGAGTTTCTGGGCAGCTGATTCAGGGCAGGAGTTTTAGGGCATGTGATTCAGGGCATGAGTTTCAGTGCATGAGTTTCAGTGCAGGAGTTTCAGGGCATGAGATTCAGGGCATGAATTTCAGGGCATGAGATTCAGGGCAGGTATTTCAGGGCATGTAATTCAGGGCATGAGTTTCTGGGCAGCTGATTCAGGGCAGGAGTTTTAGGGCATGTGATTCAGGGCATGAGTTTCAGTGCATGAGTTTCAGGGCAGGAGTTTCAGGGTATGTGATTTAGGGCAAGAGTTTCAGGGCATGAGATTCAGGGCTTGAGTTTCAGGGCATGAGGTTCAGGGCATGAGATTCAGGGCATGAGTTTCAGTGCAGTTAATTGAGGGCATGAGATTCAGTGCACGAGTTTTAGAGCATGAGATTCAGGGCTTCATTTTCAGGGCAGGAGATTCAGGGCAGGTGTTTCAGTGCAGGAGTTTCAGGGCATGAGATTCAGAGCATGAGATTCAGGGCATGAGTTTCAGGACAGGAGATTCAGGGCATGAGTTTCAGGGCATGAGTTTCAGGGCATGAGTTTCAGGGCAGGAGTTTCAGGGCATGTGATTCAGGGCGTGAGTTTCAGGATATGAGATTCATGGCATGAGTTTAAATGCAGGAGTTTCAGGGCATGAGATTCAGGGCATGAGTTTCACGGTAGGTGATTCAGGGCAGGAGTTTCAGGACATGAGATTCAGGGCATGAGTTTCAGTGCAGGACCTTGAGGTCATGAGATTCAGTGCACGTGTTTCAGAGTGTGAGATTCAGGGCATGAGATTCAGGGCATGAGTTTCAAAGCAGGAGATTCAGGGCAGGTGTTTCAGTGCAGGAGTTTCAGGGCATGAGATTCAGGGCATGAGTTTTAGGACAGGAGATTCAGGGAATGAGTTTCAGGGCATGCGTTTCAAGGCAGGAGTTTCAGGGCATGTAATTCAGGGCGTGAGTTTCAGGATATGAGATTCATGGGATGAGTTTCAGTGCAGGAGTTTCAGGGCATGAGATTCAGGGCATGAGTTTCAGGGCATGAGATTCAGGACAGGAGTTTCAAGGCATGAAATTCAGGGCTTGAGTTTCACTGCATGAGTTTGAGGGCAGGAGTTTCAGGGCATGAGATTCAGGGCATGAGTTTCAGGGCATCAGATTCAGGACAGGAATTTCAGGGCATGTAATTCAGGGCATGAGTTTCTGGGCAGATGATTCAGGGCAGGAGTTTTAGGGC
The DNA here is from genome assembly GCF_030028105.1 of Mobula birostris. Classification (NCBI taxonomy): domain Eukaryota; kingdom Metazoa; phylum Chordata; class Chondrichthyes; order Myliobatiformes; family Myliobatidae; genus Mobula; species Mobula birostris. Next base: position 16,639 of record NW_027277077.1, read on the forward strand.
ATGTGATTCAGGGCATGAGTTTCAGTGCATGAGTTTCAGGGCAGGAGATTCAGGGTATGAGATTTAGGGCATGAGTTTCAGTGCATGAGATTCAGGGCTTGAATTTCAGGGCATGATTTTCATGGCAGGAGATTCAGGGCAGGTGTTTCAGTGCAGGAGTTTCTGGGCATGAGATTCAGGGCATGAGATTCAGGGCATGAGTTTCAGGATATGAGATTCATGGCATGAGTTTCACTGCAGGAGATTCAGGGCATGAGTTTCAGTGCATAAGTTTGAGGGCAGGAGTTTCAAGGCATGAGATTCAGGGCATGAGTTTCAGTGCATGAGTTTGAGGGCAGGAGTTTCAGGGCATGAGATTCAGGGCATGAGTTTCAGGGCATCAGATTCAGGACAGGAATTTCAGGGCATGTAATTCAGGGCATGAGTTTCTGGGCAGCTGATTCAGGGCAGGAGTTTTAGGGCATGTGATTCAGGGCATGAGTTTCAGTGCATGAGTTTCAGTGCAGGAGTTTCAGGGCATGAGATTCAGGGCATGAATTTCAGGGCATGAGATTCAGGGCAGGTATTTCAGGGCATGTAATTCAGGGCATGAGTTTCTGGGCAGCTGATTCAGGGCAGGAGTTTTAGGGCATGTGATTCAGGGCATGAGTTTCAGTGCATGAGTTTCAGGGCAGGAGTTTCAGGGTATGTGATTTAGGGCAAGAGTTTCAGGGCATGAGATTCAGGGCTTGAGTTTCAGGGCATGAGGTTCAGGGCATGAGATTCAGGGCATGAGTTTCAGTGCAGTTAATTGAGGGCATGAGATTCAGTGCACGAGTTTTAGAGCATGAGATTCAGGGCTTCATTTTCAGGGCAGGAGATTCAGGGCAGGTTTTTCAGTGCAGGAGTTTCAGGGCATGAGATTCAGAGCATGAGATTCAGGGCATGAGTTTCAGGACAGGAGATTCAGGGCATGAGTTTCAGGGCATGAGTTTCAGGGCATGAGTTTCAGGGCAGGAGTTTCAGGGCATGTGATTCAGGGCGTGAGTTTCAGGATATGAGATTCATGGCATGAGTTTAAATGCAGGAGTTTCAGGGCATGAGATTCAGGGCATGAGTTTCACGGTAGGTGATTCAGGGCAGGAGTTTCAGGACATGAGATTCAGGGCATGAGTTTCAGTGCAGGACCTTGAGGTCATGAGATTCAGTGCACGAGTTTCAGAGTGTGAGATTCAGGGCATGAGATTCAGGGCATGAGTTTCAAAGCAGGAGATTCAGGGCAGGTGTTTCAGTGCAGGAGTTTCAGGGCATGAGATTCAGGGCATGAGTTTTAGGACAGGAGATTCAGGGAATGAGTTTCAGGGCATGCGTTTCAAGGCAGGAGTTTCAGGGCATGTAATTCAGGGCGTGAGTTTCAGGATATGAGATTCATGGGATGAGTTTCAGTGCAGGAGTTTCAGGGCATGAGATTCAGGGCATGAGTTTCAGGGCATGAGATTCAGGACAGGAGTTTCAAGGCATGAAATTCAGGGCTTGAGTTTCACTGCATGAGTTTGAGGGCAGGAGTTTCAGGGCATGAGATTCAGGGCATGAGTTTCAGGGCATCAGATTCAGGACAGGAATTTCAGGGCATGTAATTCAGGGCATGAGTTTCTGGGCAGATGATTCAGGGCAGGAGTTTTAGGGCATGTGATTCAGGGCATGAGTTTCAGTGCATGAGTTTCAGGGCAGGAGATTCAGGGTATGAGATTTAGGGCATGAGTTTCAGTGCATGAGATTCAGGGCTTGAATTTCAGGGCATGATTTTCATGGCAGGAGATTCAGGGCAGGTGTTTCAGTGCAGGAGTTTCTGGGCATGAGATTCAGGGCATGAGATTCAGGGCATGAGTTTCAGGATATGAGATTCATGGCATGAGTTTCACTGCAGGAGATTCAGGGCATGAGTTTCAGTGCATAAGTTTGAGGGCAGGAGTTTCAAGGCATGAGATTCAGGGCATGAGTTTCAGTGCATGAGTTTGAGGGCAGGAGTTTCAGGGCATGAGATTTAGGGCATGAGTTTCAGGGCATGAGATTCAGGGCAGATATTTCAGGGCATGTAATTCAGGGCATGAGTTTCTGGGCAGGTGATTCAGGGCAGGAGTTTTAGGGCATGTGATTCAGGGCATGAGTTTCAGGGCATGAGTTTCAGTGCAGGAGTTTCAGGGCATGAGATTCAGGGCATGAATTTCAGGGCATGAGATTCAGGGCAGGTATTTCAGGGCATGTAATTCAGGGCATGAGTTTCTGGGCAGATGATTCAGGGCAGGAGTTTTAGGGCATGTGATTCAGGGCATGAGGTTCAGTGCATGAGTTTCAGGGCAGGAGTTTCAGGGTTTGTGATTTAGGGCAAGAGTTTCAGGGCATGAGATTCAGGGCTTGAGTTTCAGGGCATGAGGTTCAGGGCATGAGTTTCAGGGCATGAGAATTTTGGGCATGAGTTTCAGTGCAGTTAATTGAGGGCATGAGATTTAGTGCACGAGTTTTAGAGCATGAGATTCAGGGCATGATTTTCAGGGCAGGAGATTCAGGGCAGGTGTTTAAGTGCAGGAGTTTCAGGGCACGAGATTCAGGGCATGAGATTCAGGGCATGAGTTTCAGGGCATGAGTTTCAGGGCAGGAGTTTCAGGGCATGTGATTCAAGGCGTCAGTTTCAGGATATGAGATTCATGGCATGAGATTCAGTGCAGGTGTTTCAGGGGATGAGATTCAGGGCATGAGTTTCAGTGCATGAATTGAGGGCAGGAGTTTCAAGGCATGAGATTAAAGGCATGAGTTTCAGTGCATGAGTTTGAGGGCAGGAGTTTCAGGGCATGAGATTCAGGGCATGAGTTTCAGGGCATGAAATTCAGGGCAGGTATTTCAGGGCATGTAATTCAGGGCATGAGTTTCTGGGCAGATGATTCAGGGCATTAGTTTTAGGGCATGTGGTTCAGGGCATGAGATTCAGTGCATGAGTTTCAGGGCAGGAGTTTCAGGGTATGTGATTTAGGGCATGAGTTTCAGGGCATGAGATTCAGGGCTTGAGTTTCAGGGCATGAGATTCAGGGCATGAGTTTCAGGGCATGAGATTCAGGGCATGAGTTTCAGTGCAGGAACTTGAGGGCATGAGATTCAGTGCACGAGTTTCAGAGCATGAGATTCAGGGCATGAGATTCAGGGCATGATTTTCAAGGCAGGAGATTCAGGGCAAGAGATTCAGGGCATGAGATTCAGGGCATGATTTTCAAGGCAGGAGATTCAGGGCATGAGATTCAGGGCATGAGTTTCAGGGCATGAGATTCAGGGTAGGTATTTCAGGGCATGTAATTTAGGGCATGAGTTTCTGGGCAGATGATTCAGGGCAGGAATTTTAGGGCATGTGATTCAGGGCATGAGTTTCAGTGCATGAGTTTCAGGGCATTAGTTTCAGGGTATGTGATTTAGGGCATGAGTTTCAGGGCATGAGATTCAGGGCTTGAGTTTCAGGGCATGAGGTTCAGGGCATGAGTTTCAGGGCATGAGATTCAGGGCATGAGTTTCAGTGCAGGAACTTGAGGGCATGAGATTCAGTGCACGAGTTTCAGAGCATGAGATTCAGGGCATGAGATTCAGGGCATGATTTTCAGGGCAGGAGATTCAGGGCAGGTGTTTCAGTGCAGGAGTTTCAGGGCATGAGATTCAGGGCATGAGATTCAGGGCATGAGTTTCAGGACAGGAGATTCAGGGCATGAGTTTCAGGGCATGAGTTTCAGGGCATGAGATTCAGGGCATGATTTTCAAGGCAGGAGATTCAAGGCAGGTGTTTCAGTGCAGGAGTTTCAGGGCATGAGTTTCAGGGCATGAGATTCAGGGTAGGTATTTCAGGGCATGTAATTTAGGGCATGAGTTTCTGGGCAGATGATTCAGGGCAGGAATTTTAGGGCATGTGATTCAGGGCATGAGTTTCAGGGCAGTAGTTTCAGGGTATGTGATTTAGGGCATGAGTTTCAGGGCATGAGATTCAGGGCTTGAGTTTCAGGGCAAGAGGTTCAGGGCATGAGTTTCAGGGCATGAGATTCAGGGCATCAGTTTCAGTGCAGGAACTTGAGGGCATGAGATTCAGTGCACGAGTTTCAGAGCATGAGATTCAGGGCATGAGATTCAGGGCATGATTTTCAGGGCATGAGTTTCAGGACAGGAGATTCAGGGCATGAGTTTCAGGGCATGAGTTTCAGGGCATGAGTTTCAGTGCAGGAGTTTCAGGGCATGAGATTCAGGGCATGAGTTTCAGGGTAGGTGATTCAGGGCAGGAGTTTCAGGACATGAGATTCAGGGCATGAGTTTCAGTGCAGGACCTTGAGGTCATGAGATTCAGTGCACGAGTTTCAGAGCGTGAGATTCAGGGCATGAGATTCAGGGCATGAGTTTCAAAGCAGGAGATTCAGGGCAGGTGTTTCAGGGCATGCGTTTCAAGGCAGGAGTTTCAGGGCATGTAATTCAGGGCGTGAGTTTCAGGATATGAGATTCATGGCATGAGTTTCAGTGCAGGAGTTTCAAGGCATGAGATTCAGGGCATGAGTTTCAGGGCATGAGATTCAGGACAGGAGTTTCAAGGCATGAAATTCAGGGCTTGAGTTTCACTGCATGAGTTTGAGGGCAGGAGTTTCAGGGCATGAGATTCAGGGCATGAGTTTCTGGGCAGATGATTCAGGGCAGGAGTTTTAGGGCATGTGATTCAGGGCATGAGTTTCAGTGCATGAGTTTCAGGGCAGGAGATTCAGGGTATGAGATTTAGGGCATGAGTTTCAGTGCATGAGATTCAGGGCTTGAGTTTCAGGGCATGATTTTCAGGGCAGGAGATTCAGGGCAGGTGTTTCAGTGCAGGAGTTTCTGGGCATGAGATTCAGGGCATGAGATTCAGGGCATGAGTTTCAGGATATGAGATTCATGGCATGAGTTTCAGTGCAGGAGTTTCAGGGCATGAGTTTCAGTGCATAAGTTTGAGGGCAGGAGTTTCAAGGCATGAGATTCAGGGCATGAGTTTCAGTGCATGAGTTTGAGGGCAGGAGTTTCAGCGCATGAGATTCAGGGCATGAGCTTCAGGGCATGAGATTCAGGGCATGATTTTCAGGGCATGAGATTCAGGGCAGATATTTCAGGGCATGTAATTCAGGGCATGAGTTTCTGGGCAGCTGATTCAGGGCAGGAGTTATAGGGCATGTGATTCAGGGCATGAGTTTCAGGGCATGAGTTTCAGTGCATGAGATTCAGGGCATGAGTTTCAGGGCATGAGATTCAGGGCAGGTATTTCAGGGCATGTAATTCAGGGCATGAGTTTCTGGGCAGATGATTCAGGGCAGGAGTTTTAGGGCGTGTGATTGAGGGCATGAGTTTCAGTGCATGAGTTTCAGGGCAGGAGTTTCAGGGTATGTGATTTCGGGCAAGAGTTTCAGGGCATGAGATTCAGGGCTTGAGTTTCAGGGCATGAGATTCAGGGCATGAGATTCAGGGCATGATTTTCAGGGCAGGAGATTCAGGGCAGGTCTTTCAGTGCAGGAGTTTCAGGGCATGAGATTCAGGGCATGAGTTTCAGGACAGGAGATTCAGGGCATGAGTTTCAGGCCATGAGTTTCAGGGCAGGAGTTTCAGGGCAGGAGTTTCAGGGCATGTGATTCAGGGCGTGAGTTTCAGGATATGAGATTCATGGCATGAGTTTCAGTGCAGGAGTTTCAGGGCATGAGATTCAGGGCATGAGTTTCAGGGCATGAGTTTCAGGGCAGGAGTTTCAGGGCATGTGATTCAAGGCGTCAGTTTCAGGATATGAAATTCATGGCATGAGATTCAGTGCAGGTGTTTCAGGGCATGAGATTCAGGGCATGAGTTTCAGTGCATGAATTTGAGGGCAGGAGTTTCAAGGCATGAGATTCAGGGCATGAGTTTCAGTGCATGAGTTTGAGGGCAGGAGTTTCAGGGCATGAGATTCAGGGCATGAGTTTCAGGGCATGAGATTCAGGGCAGGTATTTCAGGGCATGTAATTCAGGGCATGAGTTTCTGGGCAGATGATTCAGGGCATGAGTTTTAGGGCATGTGATTCAGGGCATGAGTTTCAGTGCATGAGTTTCAGGGCAGGAGTTTCAGGGTATGTGATTTAGGGCATGAGTTTCAGGGCATGAGATTCAGGGCTTGAGTTTCAGGGCATGAGGTTCAGGGCATGAGTTTCAGGGCATGAGATTCAGGGCTTGAGTTTCAGTGCAGGAACTTGAGGGCATGAGATTCAGTGCACGAGTTTCAGAGCATGAGATTCAGGGCATGAGATTCAGGTCATGATTTTCAAGGCAGGAGATTCAGGGCAGGTGTTTCAGTGCAGGAGTTTCAGGACATGAGATTCAGGGCTTGAGTTTCAGTGCAGTAACTTGAGGTCATGAGATTCAGTGCACGAGTTTCAGAGCGTGAGATTCAGGGCATGAGATTCAGGGCATGAGTTTCTGGGCATGAGGTTCAGGGCATGATTTTCAGGGCATGAGATTCAGAGCAGATATTTCAGGGCATGTAATTCAGGGCATGAGTTTCTGGGCAGCTGATTCAGGGCAGGAGTTATAGGGCATGTGATTCAGGGCATGAGTTTCAGGGCATGAGTTTCAGTGCATGAGATTCAGGGCATGAGTTTCAGGGCATGAGATTCAGGGCAGGTATTTCAGGGCATGTAATTCAGGGCATGAGTTTCTGGGCAGATGATTCAGGGCAGGAGTTTTAGGGCATGTGATTCAGGGCATGAGTTTCAGTGCATGAGTTTCAGGGCAGGAGTTTCAGGGTATGTGATTTCGGGCAAGAGTTTCAGGGCATGAGATTCAGGGCTTGAGTTTCAGGGCATGAGATTCAGGGCATGAGATTCAGGGCATGATTTTCAGGGCAGGAGATTCAGGGCAGGTCTTTCAGTGCAGGAGTTTCAGGGCATGAGATTCAGGGCATGAGTTTCAGGACAGGAGATTCAGGGCATGAGTTTCAGGGCATGAGTTTCAGGGCAGGAGTTTCAGGGCAGGAGTTTCAGGGCATGTGATTCAGGGCGTGAGTTTCAGGATATGAGATTCATGGCATGAGTTTCAGTGCAGGAGTTTCAGGGCATGAGATTCAGGGCTTGAGTTTCAGGGTAGGTGATTCAGGGCAGGAGTTTCAGGACATGAGATTCAGGGCATGAGTTTCAGTGCAGGAACTTGAGGTCATGAGAATCAGTGCACGAGTTTCAAAGCATGAGATTCAGGTCATGAGATTCAGGGCATGAGTTTCAGGGCAGGAGATTCAGGGCAGGTGTTTCAGTGCAGGAGTTTCAGGGCATGAGATTCAGGGCATGAGTTTCAGGGCATGAGTTTCAGGGCAGGAGTTTCAGGGCATGTAATTCAGGGCGTGAGTTTCAGGATATGAGATTCATGGCATGAGTTTCAGTGCAGGAGTTTCAGGGCAAGAGATTCAGGGCATGAGTTTCAGGGCATGAGATTCAGGGCAAGTATTTCAGGGCATGTAATTCAGGGCATGAGTTTCTGGGCAGATGATTCAGGGCAGGAGTTTTAGGGCATGTGATTCAGGGCATGAGTTTCAGTGCATGAGTTTCAGGGCAGGAGTTTCAGGGTATGTGATTTAGGGCAAGAGTTTCAGGGCATGAGATTCAGGGCTTGAGTTTCAGGGCATGAGGTTCAGGGCATGAGTTTCAGGGCATGAGATTCAGGGCATGAGTTTCAGTGCAGTTAATTGGGGGCATGAGATTCAGTGCACGAGTTTTAGAGCATGAGATTCAGGGCTTCATTTTCAGGGCAGGAGATTCAGGGCAGGTGTTTCAGTGCAGGAGTTTCAGGGCACGAGATTCAGGGCATGAGATTCAGGGCATGAGATTCAGGGCATGAGTTTCAGGGCAGGAGTTTCAGGGCATGTGATTCAAGGCGTCAGTTTCAGGATATGAAATTCATGGCATGAGATTCAGTGCAGGTGTTTCAGGGCATGAGATTCAGGGCATGGGTTTCAGTGCATGAATTTGAGGGCAGGAGTTTCAAGGCATGAGATTCAGGGCATGAGTTTCAGTGCATGAGTTTGAGGGCAGGAGTTTCAGGGCATGAGATTCAGGGCATGAGTTTCAGGGCATGAGATTCAGGGCAGGTATTTCAGGGCATGTAATTCAGGGCATGAGTTTCTGGGCAGATGATTCAGGGCATGAGTTTTAGGGCATGTGATTCAGGGCATGAGTTTCAGTGCATGAGTTTCAGGGCAGGAGTTTCAGGGTATGTGATTTAGGGCATGAGTTTCAGGGCATGAGATTCAGGGCTTGAGTTTCAGGGCATGAGGTTCAGGGCATGAGTTTCAGGGCATGAGATTCAGGGCTTGAGTTTCAGTGCAGGAACTTGAGGGCATGAGATTCAGTGCACGAGTTTCAGAGCGTGAGATTCAGGGCATGAGATTCAGGGCATGAGTTTCAGGGCAGGAGATTCAGGGCAGGTGTTTCAGTGCAGGAGTTTCAGGGCATGAGATTCAGGACATGAGATTCAGGGCATGAGTTTTAGGACAGGAGATTCAGGGCATGAGTTTCAGGGCATGAGTTTCAGGGCATGAGTTTCAGGGCAGGAGTTTCAGGGCATGCAATTCAGGGCGTGAGTTTCAGGATATGAGATTCATGGCATGAGTTTCAGTGCAGGAGTTTCAGGGCATGAGATTCAGGGCATGAGTTTCAGGGCATGAGATTCAGGGCAGGTATTTCAGGGCATGTAATTCAGGGCATGAGTTTCTGGGCAGATGATTCAGGGCATGAGTTTTAGGGCATGTGATTCAGGGCATGAGTTTCAGTGCATGAGTTTCAGGGCAGGAGTTTCAGGGTATGTGATTTCGGGCATGAGTTTCAGGGCATGAGATTCAGGGCTTGAGTTTCAGGGAATGAGGTTCAGGGCATGAGTTTCAGGGCATGAGATTCAGGGCATGAGTTTCAGTGCAGGAACTTGAGGGCATGAGATTCAGTGCACGAGTTTCAGAGCATGAGATTCAGGGCATGAGATTCAGGGCATGATTTTTAAGGCAGGAGATTCAGGGCTGGTGTTTCAGTGCAGGAGTTTCAGGGCATGAGATTCAGGGCATGAGATTCAGGGCATGAGTTTCACGGCATGAGATTCAGGGCAGGTATTTCAGGGCATGTAATTCAGGTCATGAGTTTCAGAGCATGAGATTCAGGGCATGAGATTCAGGGCATGATTTTCAGGGCAGGAGATTCAGGGCAGGTGTTTCAGTGCAGGAGTTTCAGGGCATGAGATTCAGGGCATGAGATTCAGGGCATGAGTTTCAGGACAGGATATTCAGGGCATGAGTTTCAGGGCATGAGTTTCAGGGCATGAGATTCAGGGCATGAGATTCAGGGCTTCATTTTCAGGGCAGGAGATTCAGGGCAGGAGATTCAGGGCAGGTGTTTCAGTGCAGGAGTTTCAGGGCATGAGATTCAGGGCATGAGATTCAGGGCATGAGTTTCAGGACAGGAGATACAGGGCATGAGTTTCAGGGCATGAGTTTCAGGGCATGAGATTCAGGGCTTCATTTTCAGGGCAGGAGATTCAGGGCAGGTGTTTCAGTGCAGGAGTTTCAGGGCACGAGATTAAGGGCATGAGATTCAGGGCATGAGTTTCAGGGCATGAGTTTCAGGGCATGAGTTTCAGGGCAGGAGTTTCAGGGCATGTGATTCAAGGCGTGAGTTTCAGGATATGAGATTCATTGCATGAGTTTCAGTGCAGGTGTTTCAGGGCATGAGACTCAGGGCATGAGTTTCAGTGCATGAGTTTGAGGGCAGGAGTTTCAAGGCATGAGATTCAGGGCATGAGTTTCAGTGCATGAGTTTGAGGGCAGGAGTTTCAGGGCATGAGATTCAGGGCATGAGTTTCAGGGCATGAGATTCAGGGCAGGTATTTCAGGGCATGTAATTCAGGGCATGAGTTTCTGGGCAGATGATTCAGGGCAGGAATTTTAGGGCATGTGATTCAGGGCATGTAATTCAGGGCATGAGTTTCTGGGCAGATGATTCAGGGCAGGAATTTTAGGGCATGTGATTCAGGGCATGAGTTTCAGTGCATGAGTTTCAGGGCAGTAGTTTCAGGGTATGTGATTTAGGGTATGAGTTTCAGGGCATGAGATTCAGGGCTTGAGTTTCAGGGCATGAGATTCAGGGCAGGAGTTTTAGGGCATGTGATTCAGGGCACGAGTTTGAGTCATGAGTTTCAGGGCAGGAGTTTCAGGGTGTGTGATTTAGGGCATGAGTTTCAGAGCATGAGATTCAGGGCATGAGATTCAGGGTATGATTTTCAGGGCAGGAGATTCAGGGCATGAGATTCAGGGCATGAATTTCAGGGCAGGAGATTCAGGGCAGGTGTTTCAGTGCAGGAGTTTCAGGGCATGAGATTCAGGGCATGAGATTCAGGGCATGAGTTTCAGGACAGGAGATTCAGGGCATGAGTTTCAGGGCATGAGTTTCAGGGCATGAGATTCAGGGCATGAGATTCAGGGCTTCATTTTCAGGGCAGGAGATTCAGGGCAGGTGTTTCAGTGCAGGAGTTTCATGGCACGAGATTCAGGGCAGGTATTTCAGGGCATGTAATTCAGGTCATGAGTTTCTGGGCAGATGATTCAGGGCAGGAATTTTAGGGCATGTGATTCAGGGCATGTAATTCAGGGCATGAGTTTCTGGGCAGATGATTCAGGGCAGGAATTTTAGGGCATGTGATTCAGGGCATGAGTTTCAGTGCATGAGTTTCAGGGCAGTAGTTTCAGGGTATGTGATTTAGGGTATGAGTTTCAGGGCATGAGATTCAGGGCTTCAGTTTCAGGGCATGAGATTCAGGGCAGGAGTTTTAGGGCATGTGATTCAGAGCACGAGTTTGAGTGCATGAGTTTCAGGGCAGGAGTTTCAGGGTATGTGATTTAGGGCATGAGTTTCAGAGCATGAGATTCAGGGCATGAGATTCAGGGTATGATTTTCAGGGCAGGAGATTCAGGGCAGGTGTTTCAGTGCAGGAGTTTCAGGGCATGAGATTCAGAGCATGAGATTCAGGGCATGAGTTTTAGGACAGGAGATTCAGGGCATGAGTTTCAGGCATGAGTTTCAGGGCATGAGTTTCAGGGCAGGAGTTTCAGGGCATGTAATTCAGGGCGTGAGTTTCAGGATATGAGATTCATGGCATGAGTTTGAGTGCAGGAGTTTCAGGGCATGAGATTCAGGGCATGAGTTTCAGGGCATGAGATTCAGGGCAGGTATTTCAGGGCATGTAATTCAGGGCATGAGTTTCTGGGCAGATGATTCAGGGCAGGAGTTTTAGGGCATGAGATTCAGGGCATGAGATTCAGGGCATGAGTTTCAGGGCATGAGATTCAGGGCAGGTATTTCAGGGCATGTAATTCAGGGCATGATTTTCTGGGCAGATGATTCAGGGCAGGAATTTTAGGGCATGTGATTCAGGGCATGAGTTTCAGTGCATGAGTTTCAGGGCAGTAGTTTCAGGGTATGTGATTTAGGGCATGAGTTTCAGGGCATGAGATTCAGGGCTTGAGTTTCAGGGCATGAGGTTCAGGGCATGAGTTTCAGGGCATGAGTTTCAGGGCAGGAATTTTAGGGCATGTGATTCAGGGCATGAGTTTCAGAGCATGAGATTCAGGGCTTGAGATTCAGGGCATGATTTTCAGGGCAGGAGATTCAGGGCAGGTGTTTCAGTGCAGGAGTTTCAGGGCATGAGATTCAGGGCATGAGTTTCAGAGCATGAGATTCAGGGCATGAGATTCAGGGCATGATTTTCAGGTCAGGAGATTCAGGGCAGGTGTTTCAGTGCAGGAGTTTAGGGCATGAGATTCAGGGCATGAGATTCAGGGCATGAGTTTCAGGACAGGATATTCAGGGCATGAGTTTCAGGGCATGAGTTTCAGGGCATGAGATTCAGGGCATGAGATTCAGGGCTTCATTTTCAGGGCAGGAGATTCAGGGCAGGTGTTTCAGTGCAGGAGTTTCAGGGCATGAGATTCAGGGCATGAGATTCAGGGCATGAGTTTCAGGACAGGAGATTCAGGGCATGAGTTTCAGGGCATGAGTTTCAGGGCATGAGATTCAGGGCTTCATTTTCAGGGCAGGAGATTCAGGGCAGGTGTTTCAGTGCAGGAGTTTCAGGGCACGAGATTAAGGGCATGAGATTCAGGGCATGAGTTTCAGGGCATGAGTTTCAGGGCATGAGTTTCAGGGCAGGAGTTTCAGGGCATGTGATTCAAGGCGTGAGTTTCAGGATATGAGATTCATGGCATGAGTTTCAGTGCAGGTGTTTCAGGGCATGAGACTCAGGGCATGAGTTTCAGTGCATGAGTTTGAGGGCAGGAGTTTCAAAGCATGAGATTCAGGGCATGAGTTTCAGGGCATGAGATTCAGGGCAGGTATTTCAGGGCATGTAATTCAGGGCATGAGTTTCTGGGCAGATGATTCAGGGCATGAGTTTTAGGGCATGTGATTCAGGGCATGAGTTTCAGTGCATGAGTTTCAGGGCAGGAGTTTCAGGGTATGTGATGTAGGGCATGAGTTTCAGGGCATGAGATTCAGGGCTTGAGATTCAGGGCATGAGTTTCAGAGCATGAGATTCAGGGCATGAGATTCAGGGCATGAATTTCAGGGCAGGAGATTCAGGGCAGGTGTTTCAGTGCAGGAGTTTCAGGGCATGAGATTCAGGGCATGAGATTCAGGGCATGAGTTTCAGGACAGGAGATTCAGGGCATGAGTTTCAGGGCATGAGTTTCAGGGCATGAGATTCAGGGCATGAGATTCAGGGCTTCATTTTCAGGGCAGGAGATTCAGGGCAGGTGTTTCAGTGCAGGAGTTTCATGGCACGAGATTCAGGGCAGGTATTTCAGGGCATGTAATTCAGGTCATGAGTTTCTGGGCAGATGATTCAGGGCAGGAATTTTAGGGCATGTGATTCAGGGCATGTAATTCAGGGCATGAGTTTCTGGGCAGATGATTCAGGGCAGGAATTTTAGGGCATGTGATTCAGAGCATGAGATTCAGGGCATGAGTTTTAGGACAGGAGATTCAGGGCATGAGATTCAGGGCATGAGTTTCAGGGCATGAGATTCAGGGCTTGAGTTTCAGGGTAGGTGATTCAGGGCAGGAGTTTCAGGACATGAGATTCAGGGCATGAGTTTCAGTGCAGGAACTTGAGGTCATGAGATTCAGTGCACGAGTTTCAAAGCATGAGATTCAGGTCATGAGATTCAGGGCATGAGTTTCAGGGCAGGAGATTCAGGGCAGGTGTTTCAGTGCAGGAGTTTCAGGGCATGAGATTCGGGGCATGAGTTTCAGGGCATGAGTTTCAGGGCAGGAGTTTCAGGGCATGTAATTCAGGGCGTGAGTTTCAGGATATGAGATTCATGGCATGAGTTTCAGTGCAGGAGTTTCAGGGCAAGAGATTCAGGGCATGAGTTTCAGGGCATGAGATTCAGGGCAAGTATTTCAGGGCATGTAATTCAGGGCATGAGTTTCTGGGCAGATGATTCAGGGCAGGAGTTTTAGGGCATGTGATTCAGGGCATGAGTTTCAGTGCATGAGTTTCAGGGCAGGAGTTTCAGGGTATGTGATTTAGGGGAAGAGTTTCAGGGCATGAGATTCAGGGCTTGAGTTTCAGGGCATGAGGTTCAGGGCATGAGTTTCAGGGCATGAGATTCAGGGCATGAGTTTCAGTGCAGTTAATTGAGGGCATGAGATTCAGTGCACGAGTTTTAGAGCATGAGATTCAGGGCTTCATTTTCAGGGCAGGAGATTCAGGGCAGGTGTTTCAGTGCAGGAGTTTCAGGGCACGAGATTCAGGGCATGAGATTCAGGGCATGAGATTCAGGGCATGAGTTTCAGGGCAGGAGTTTCAGGGCATGTGATTCAAGGCGTCAGTTTCAGGATATGAAATTCATGGCATGAGATTCAGTGCAGGTGTTTCAGGGCATGAGATTCAGGGCATGAGTTTCAGTGCATGAATTTGAGGGCAGGAGTTTCAAGGCATGAGATTCAGGGCATGAGTTTCAGTGCATGAGTTTGAGGGCAGGAGTTTCAAGGCATGAGATTCAGGGCATGAGTTTCAGGGCATGAGATTCAGGGCAGGTATTTCAGGGCATGTAATTCAGGGCATGAGTTTCTGGGCAGATGATTCAGGGCATGAGTTTTAGGGCATGTGATTCAGGGCATGAGTTTCAGTGCATGAGTTTCAGGGCTTGAGTTTCAGGGTATGTGATTTAGGGCATGAGTTTCAGGGCATGAGATTCAGGGCTTGAGTTTCAGTGCAGGAACTTGAGGGCATGAGATTCAGTGCACGAGTTTCAGAGCATGAGATTCAGGGCATGAGATTCAGGTCATGATTTTCAAGGCAGGAGATTCAGGGCAGGTGTTTCAGTGCAGGAGTTTCAGGACATGAGATTCAGGGCATGAGTTTCTGTGCAGTAACTTGAGGTCATGAGATTCAGTGCACGAGTTTCAGAGCGTGAGATTCAGGGCATGAGATTCAGGGCATGAGTTTCAGGGCAGGAGATTCAGGGCAGGTGTTTCAGTGCAGGAGTTTCAGGGCATGAGATTCAGGACATGAGATTCAGGGCATGAGTTTTAGGACAGGAGATTCAGGGCATGAGTTTCAGGGCATGAGTTTCAGGGCAGGAGTTTCAGGGCATGTAATTCAGGGCGTGAGTTTCAGGATATGAGATTCATGGCATGAGTTTCAGTGCAGGAGTTTCAGGGCATGAGATTCAGGGCATGAGTTTCAGGGCATGAGATTCAGGGCAGGTATTTCAGGGCATGTAATTCAGGGCATGAGTTTCTGGGCAGATGATTCAGGGCATGAGTTTTAGGGCATGTGATTCAGGGCATGAGTTTCAGGGCATGAGTTTCAGGGCAGGAGTTTCAGGGTATGTGATTTAGGGCATGAGTTTCAGGGCATGAGATTCAGGGCTTGAGTTTCAGGGCATGAGTTTCAGGGCATGAGTTTCAGGGCATGAGATTCAGGGCATGAGTTTCAGTGCAGGAACTTGAGGGCATGAGATTCAGTGCACGAGTTTCAGAGCATGAGATTCAGGGCATGAGATTCAGGGCATGATTTTCAAGGCAGGAGATTCAGGGCTGGTGTTTCAGTGCAGGAGTTTCAGGGCATGAGATTCAGGGCATGAGATTCAGGGCATGAGTTTAAGGGCATGAGATTCAGGGCAGGTATTTCAGGGCATGTAATTCAGGGCATGAGTTTCTTGCAGATGATTCAGGGCAGGAATTTTAGGGTATGTGATTCAGGGCATGTAATTCAGGGCATGATTTTCTTTGCAGATGATTCAGGGCAGGAATTTTAGGGCATGTGATTCAGGGCATGAGTTTCAGTGCATGACTTTCAGGGCAGTAGTTTCT